>NC_056732.1:1792238830-1792393680 GCF_019279795.1 Protopterus annectens
GTGCTATAGTCGTACTTGAACTGGGAATGCCTTTACATTAGGCAGATGCTCTATCCACTACACTATTGTTGTTCTGCCTCATTTCTATGTATACCCATGGTTCATAGCTACTCTGACATACACCTCACCGCTTCCCTTACACAGCAGGCATCCATTCTCCTACTGGGAAAACCGCAGTACTACACTTCTGACATTCCCTGTTTCCTACTGCTCTGAACCCGTGCTGCATGTCTACTCACTCCAAGGATATTCAGAACTCCTACACTTATAGTCCTCGCACATACGTATGTTTGATTGTCAGGGTGTTCATGTGCTGGTCCGGGTTTAGGCTTGTCTGACTGGTGACTAGAACTGCCCTGTCACTGTTCTAATAGCAGATGTAGCACATGGACAGAGTTAGTCCAGATTTTAACATTCTACATGTGTTTACAGACTCAGGTGTTTGGGCACCTATGACCACATTATTAGGTCGGCGCTACATAATATAGGGCGGGGAGTGGTTCCACTACATACTACAAGGTGGGGGATTTCCACGTGTTTGTCTTCATTTTGAGTATTTTATTCATTTATAGATACAATGAATATTGTTCTGGACATCAGTTATAAATTCACTACAAGTATGCAATAGTTCTGTCAACAAATGTGACAGGTGGTTGGTGTACATATGTGTACGGACCTCTGTGATACTCAGAGACTAGTTTCTACAGTGACAGGGACAAGGCTATGACAAATCAGAGACAATCATAGGTTCATAGGTTCATAGGTTCATACTAGGCTATCTGCCCTAGGGCATTTATAAGCCTAGCCAGAGTGTGTGTGGCTTTCACCACCCCTTAGGATGAGAATACTATACCCATTAGTTTGCTGTGCCTCTCTACCATATTAGTACTATTAACTTGGAACGTGTTGACAGATTCGTATCACTACTAATTTTCTGCAGTTAAATGCATCTATTACTCTTCATTGTTGTAATTAGTCATTCTCATTCAACACCTTTCCTCCAAAGGTCACTGGCTTTGTGAGTGATTAAGAGGCTGGCCAGTTATTGTGCAAATGCTCTGACCATTGGTAGGGTTGACACATTGCCATATGTACAGGTTGGGATATATTCTGGGGACACCAGATTGTTTAGACCAACACATACCCACGGTCAATGCAGGTTTAGAACATTCAGTAGTTTCCTAGCTGTGAGCCTATACCTTTAGCAGTTTAGTTGTTAGTCTGTTTCTTGTATGAATTATGTATTTTCTACCCTGACATGACCACTTTAGGCAACTGTTACATGCAGTATGGTACATAGTTTTTTCCTACAATCAAAGGACATTTGGCATTGTATCATTGTTGGTCAGGACATACCTACCCACACAGTGACTGTCCCTCACACAGTGGATCAGGGGGGTATCCTGTTTATGTCAGTGCCTTCATCACCCTATTTCCATGTGCAACTATGCGAATGTGTACAATATATTCTCTCGATTATTCATGTCGGGACACGTGCATCACGGGCAGGTGTTTGATCCTGGGTAGTAGGTGCTGCATGACCATCTAGGGCTGGACAGTCTCATGCACCACTACTGCACATTCCAACCTGTGCCCAGATGTCTACAGGACTGGACATCATGTCTTGATACCCATTCTAATGTTTACACAGGTTACTTATCCCATGAGGGATATCCAAAAATTTAACAAGACCAATACCGACCATTCTTTTGGCGTTACGAAAATGTGCTGGGGGTTTTACATGCAAGGAATACATAGTTTGCAATCTGCCTAAGGTGACACTGCCTACTACGTATGAGTAGTGGTCACTATGTGTAGATATGGCTGCGCCAAGCTAGTAGGCCAAGTATGGCTGGATTTGGTGGACGTTCAGGTATGGGGGTGGGTTGTGTGCTGTGGAGGGGATGATGGGTATTCCATTATGCATCCAGGTGTGTTGCATTTGATTTGGCCAGTTCCATCAGGACCAATCTGTGGGTATGTGCCGGTGACATTTCTGTACATTTGTATCTCACATTTTAATATTCATATGTTTGTGGGATTGTGTTCTACAGTATGGCCTGTCTGGTTGTGTTGTAGATGTGTATACATGTTCTTTGTGTTTATTTCTGATTCACCCGCTGCTCCCCCATACACCTCCAGTTCACCTATTCTGCATATGACACAGTCTCACCTTTGAGGATTATACCATTACCCATCCCCCCCACACACATATTCCTCACACTCCATCCATCACTGCTTTGGTTGATGGCCCATGACACGGTCAAGGTAACACATTGCTTACACTACATATGTCAGGTACCTGTATGGTTGTGTGGACTACCCTGGCATGTTTCACCTTCCACAAGCTATGCATCACGCACATAGGTACACACCCATACTTAACTTTCATGACTTGGTTGGTACACCCAGGTAATACCCGTTCAACTGTGACACATCCTGACAAGTATGGCTTGGACCACATATGTGCAGATTTTGGCCGATTGTTCTGATCATTGGTAGGATGCCACCTTTTCCTATGTCCAGGATGGGATATATTCCGGACACATTTCCGATTGTACTGGACAACACGTACCCACAGTCAACGCTACGGATAATACTGTTCCTTTAAGCCTACATGTTGCCTTATTGTTGTAGCAGTTTATATGCTCCTTCTGTTTTGTTTTCATGCTTATTCTATTTCCTGTCACATTTGGTATGTTAAATATAGACATACGTATTGTATGTGACTATTACATGGGTTGTGGGATATAATTCGGTCATACGGTCGCTAGATATTTACATTTATTGTGGTTTTGTTATGGACACATCTGCCCAGCTGTGTACTCTCCCTCACAATGTGGGTCAGCTGGTGGCCCTGACCATTGGGCTGGACATACCTATTGGCTGCACGCTAACATGATGCATTTCACTTCCACTTGGTATAACTATCTACACTATGTTGGACTACGGGCACATGGTTTTCAATGTCATTTGTTCGAGGGATAGGGACCCTTTATTCCCTACCTTGCATTTGTGTGTGCTTCTTCATTCTGTGTTCGCAGGAACTGTCTTGCATGCTTTGCATACATTTCAGTATCCACGGACACTGACAGATGTGATTACTATTTCTTGCAAATTGTTATATGCAAGCATTTTAGGTTGCACGTCAACAGCTGACATTTCCATGCCTCCATGCGGCACTTCGACAAGCCCTATGCACTCACGCTCATTTCCTATGCACGTGGCTGTGGCGGCAATGTGCCTTCATTAATATGCATTTGGCGCTACTGTGCCATCTTCACACCACGCAGTCAGCGCAAGCCTAACACCGGCCTTGCACTGAGCTTCATGAATCCCAGGGTTATTCAGTTATCTACCTATTCCCATTTCAGTCACCTGTCTTATTCCCAATTACTCATGGCAAACAAACTTATTTATATGCCAGAAATATGCCCCAAACTCTAGAACATACTGCAATAATATTCTTGTACCAAAAAACAAGCAACAAACCCTTCCTGCATACCACTAAGTGTATCAACAAGGCAAGGGAATTGTTATATTTCAACTACATCTCAAAATTATGGAAATCTATCCCTCTCAAATTCAAACTAACAGAATCGTTAATAGGTTTAAAAATTCATCTTAAACAGTACCTAAACATCATCTAGATTTGCACATGTTCCATATCCAGATAACCTAACCTAGATAATTACCGGCACTGCATGGCTACTTCTCTCAGACCATCCTGGAAAGACCCTTTATGCACAGAATGATTCTGTCACTCCCCCCTCTTCCCTTCTTACCAGTTACTTCATGCACCCCTCCTTCACCATCCAGCTCTTTCTTTCTCCTTCCTTCACACTCCCCCCACCCACTTTTTCAGTTTGACTAATAGCCCCTATGAGAATTACTCTTGCATTATACTACAATTTGCTTATTCTATTCTTTAATTATTTTTCTTTTGATAAATACTTTGAATTCTGAAGAAAAGATTGTTTTTTTCAATCTTACCATGTTCGTACAAATAATATGCATACCTATCAGTTACCATATCTATATGTGTGACTGGAATTCATCTGCACAAACCGAATCAATATTACATGAAACAGTTCTAAAAAAATCTACAGTTTCATGTAAAGATATTTTTTGTTAGCTGTACTATCAGTTATCCAGAGCTGTTCATCGTTTGGTGATGATGCCAGAGGGTTTGAGAGATTTTGCTTGCATCTGAACCCATTCTTGGCAAAACAAGTGCAATTATTACTTTTTTTACTTGCTTTGGTTGTTTTTATTGCAAACTCAAAAATTTCGGTGCAAGTCATTCCCCCGGATTCATGAAGCTCGGCGCAAGGCCGGTGTAAGGCTTGCGCCGGCCATGCAGCGTATAAATGGCATAGCAGTGCCACATGCATAGTAATGAGTGTGTGCTGCAACCACAACCACGTGCATAGGGCACGTGCGCGAGTCCAGGGAGCCTAACCAGGTTGAGCTCGGAGGCGTGGCCAAGTCGGCAGGCGATGAGCAACCTAAAGTGCTGACTCTTACAGGCCGCCTACAATAGTAACCGCACCTACCAGTGTCCGTGGATAATGAAACGTATGCAAAGTATGCTACATAGTACCCGTCCACACAAAATGGAGAACCAAAACATAAATGCACGACATACAAAATGTACCCGTTCATGGAACACATGAAACTTAGAATACTGTGTCCATTACGTATTGCACTGTCAGCAGCCATACTCAGTGGAGGTGTACTGCATCATGTCAGCGCGCCGCAAATACACACGACCAGCCCCATGGGCATGGTCACCGGCAGTCCCACAGTGGTAGTGATAGTACACAGCTGGGCAGTCGTGGCCATATAACAACCATAAAGAAACTAGATATCCCAAACACACACAAACATATGTATAGTAAAATGTGCTATACACAGCAACATAACTGTCACATACACATAGGATGGCATATGCCGAATCGAAATATCCAGAAGCAGAACCCATGCATGCAAATGTAATACACAACAACCCCTTCATAGCACGTAACCCGCACCCATGTTGGAATGTCCACCTAATCCAGCTAGCAGCCATGCGCAGCTGCACACCTACACAGAGCGGGTATACCCCATATGTAGTAGGAAGTATTGTCCTAGGCAGTGACAGGCTTGCAAATATGTACCCCACATATGTCAACATCCCATCCCAGGTACTGAAATCCAAATGGCTGCATGTGAATGTGTCGGCAGAATGTGTACATCCCACGTGTGGTTACTGACCTGTCGAAAACCCATAGGTGTTCACACACCACGGTGTCCATAACTGTACACATCTGGACAAAGCAGTATGTGTAGCCACGGTACTGATGAGTAGCTATGCAGACATGCCAAACATAATACACAGGGTGGAACAGCTGTCCACCAAGCAGGTCACCCCAGCAGGGTTGCCACATGTACAGATTGTCAAGGTGGGACATCACTCGTAGATATGTGTGGATTTGCATGGTAAAACACCCACAGCCAATGCAAAGGATAGAATAACACGTATATGCCAGAATGAAAGGTTATTGCATAGCATGTGAATAGCTTAAGCTATCCAATATAATAGTCATGTGTACCAGATACAAACTGCCTGTAACATGCAAGTAGTAATGAAGGTAAGTAATACACTACTGTGTTAATATCACAGGACATATGGCACGTGTCAAGTGTTGACGCAGGACACAAATGTTCATAATGGGGCCTCCCCCGCAAAGAGGAACAAGTGCTATTCCTACGCCCCACTGAAGTATCGGCAGTATAAATACAACCCAATGACACACCAACACCACCGTCCAACCCATGACAGCAACAAAAGCTGGACAAAGACTAACACGATGCGTGCACAAATAGGGACACATGTAATCAGTGCTCTCACATGCTTCTACAGGCCACCGAATAATAGTATGTACATACGCATGAAATGCTGTGAAGGATGTGTGGTAGTCCCCAGTATCACAGAGGTATGTACACATATACACTGTAACTAACCATCACATATGTTCACTGTAACACAGCATACCTGCAGGTAATACATAGTTCAGTCATGTGCTACATAAATATCCACGTATGAATGACTACAGGGAATAGACAATTGTGAATGGGAACAACGCACAACATGGAATATGTATGATAACCAGCACCACCCACATCATTGTATGCCAACAGCATAAGCTATTGTCGGTTGTCCAAACACCCGTGTCTGTAAACACAGATTGTATATTATAGCAATAACCCATGCCTGGGTGTGGGTAATGCTGGATATACCCACGGTGTCACCCTCGGGACCAAACAAAGCCAACCGTGGGTAAATGCAGCATTACCTACACCCAGAAGTGGGTTATTGCTATTATACCATGACATCATGTGAGAAAATAAACTATTAATTCCCTGACATAATTGCATAGTATAATGCCTGTCTGCTGCACTTCCGCAGATGTCTGGCATCCGCGGCAGTGCTGATGTACTGCGCGCCTGTGCAGTACATCAGAGCTGTGGGCAAAAGCAACGGAGAAGGCAAGATCTCCGTTGCTTAGTTGTAGTGTTTCGCTATGTTACATGGGTTTAACATAGCGAGACAGCTTTAAATAAGCAACGGAGATGTCTGTTGCTAATTTTAAAACTGTCTCGCTATGTTAAACCCAGTTAACATAGCAAAACACTACACAAAAGAAATGGAGAGCTTGATTTCCCCGTTGCTTTCTTTTAAAACCTGTCTCGCTATGTTAAATGTGTTTAGCATAGCGAAACAGCTTTAAAGTAAGCAACGGACACCTCCGTTGCTTATTTACAGCTGTCTCACTATGTTAAACCCACCTAACATAGCGAGACAGGTTTTAAATACCGAGTTATACTAATGGAAAAAGGTCCGGGCGACCAGACCGTTTTCCATTAGTATAACACAATATACAACGGGCACGCTGGCCAATCAGCGTGCAGGGTTTGGAATAATGGGGGGTAATGGTATAATAAACATGGAAAAACCGTGCCCATGTGCCTCGTCTGACATTCATACATGGTCAGGGCAGTGCTGTACACTAGGCGGACAAGACCAATCCCAGAGCACCACAGGAACACCCTGACAATTAAAGACCTGTATGCGTTGGGACTATAAGCCTTTGTGTTCTGAATATCCCTGCGGCTACGCCATATGCATCCTGGGTCAAGAGCATTAGGGAATAGGGAATGTGTAACATGTAGTACCACACTTTTCCCAGCAGGAGAATGGATGCCTGTGACGTAAGTGAGTGCGGGGGGGGGTATGTTAATGTAGCTATGTACCATGGGTATGCATATAAATGAGACAGAACACCAAACGTGTAGTGGTCACAGCAACCGGCCAACGTGAATGCAGTCCCATTTGAATTACGAGTATAGAACATATAAATGTGAACATGTAACTAATGCGTCTGTGCCGCAAAGACAGTTACATATGTAAAGGTGTAAGTATGTTTCGCATACGTCCGTTAACCGGATCAGAGATATGTTACTGGTACTGTCACAACTAATACAGGCCACGTAAGCACAAAGACTCAGTAAACATATGTAACCCAGAATACGGATATGCATGTGCGCCTGCGCATAACCCACAATAAGGAAATGCAAGTGCGCCTTGCGTGTGTGATCTGCTCACAGCAGAGTAAATTAATGCTGTTTCCCCCACGTTAGTTATACATGTCTCAAAACTGTCAGCCTCTGAAAGTATGGAACCGGACAATGCCATGCAAAGTACTGGTACAAATAGTGAGAAACACAAGATATGTGCTAAAACAAACATAGAAAGTGGATAGAATAATGGGTGTGTTAGTAGCAGGGATTGACGAAGGGTATGCATCCGTAACCTGAATTACTTGTCAGAAGGTGCCACCGTAAGTCTCAAATGAAATGCCAGCAAATTGCCAGATAGACACCGGTCAATGTAAAACACACCTAAGATAAAGGGTCAACCATCCGTACACTCTGCCAGTAGCTGTACAGTGGAAAGGTATGGTATGGGTATAGATGTGTGTACACAGGTAATCCACAGACAGTAACAAAGCAAGGTATGAAACGAGGAGTTTACAAGTATATATGTACACACAATAGACTTATGTCCCGTATATATGACACATGGATATAAATATGCCAAGTAATAGATAATATGAGTAGTCAAACAGACATCCACGAATGGGTAATATACAGCAGCAGTCAAAATCATTGGCCAGAAAGTGACAGTCCAGCAAGTTCTACACTTTAAACATGCATATTGGTGTCCATTGTAGGACTCCAAAAAGTTATCCATTTGCAGTACCTGCAACAATTGATGCAAAGGAAGTGACAGACACATATACGAATCAGCTGTATATGCACTAAAATCAGGTGCAAGGGTGATGACACATGTGTCCATGAAATGCAGGACGTATGAACAGATATCCCTAGAGTGGGGTGTGCATATAAGTGCGTCCACATCGCAGTACCGCACACATTTACCATGTGTAATGTGTACCATAGAGGGTTGCAGGCATGGGAACCTGGGTATGCAGAAATGGTACTAGGTGTTTTAGTCAAAAGTAATTTTTTTTTGCCTCCACCTTCATTATACACAAAACCATGCCAAACTGGCACCTTCCCTTGTGGAAGGTGCAAAGGTTGCAAATATATTGTACCTTGTTTTCCATTTATTAATGATGTGAAGTTTACTCCTGTTAAGCAATTTTGTTGTAAGTCAGTAGGGGTTATTTATGCTCTCTGTTGTCCATGTAATATTTATTACATAGGTGAAACAAAAAGGGCTTTTAAACTGAGATTGTTAGAGCATATAAGGGACATTAGCAATGACAATATTGAAAGCCCTGTAGCTCTGCATTTTTTAGAATGTCATAATAAAAGTAGTGAAGGTTTAAAAGCCACTATTTTAGAACAAGTTAAGCCAACAATGTATTGTCAGCAGGATGTTAAAACTGTGTTATTGCAAAAAGAAGCTTTGCTTATCTTAAAGTATAAAACTATGTCTCCTTGTGGGCTCAATGCAGAGTTCAATTGGAGAGTGTTGCTTAATTAATTGTTTAATTGTTTAATTGAGTTATTAGTTTGCTATAAAGTATGAGTGCTTGTATACAATTTTATTCTCCTTGAAGGCTTTGGCCGAGACGTCAGAGATTTTATTAAAAGATTTTCTGGATACTGTGTTCGTTGTTTGCTACCTGCTACCTGTGCCTTTTTCATTGTTTTTGATGTCTTCTGATCCACAGTACCATCTTCCAAGGATTTTTAGAGAGACTAGAGAAGGGAACCAAATGTCTTTGGACAATTTTCTTTTGAATCCAGTTAACTCTTCTGAGAGAGGTGATAGAGGTGAGCGTTCTAATTCTCAGAGACTGCCTACAGAGAATAATGTTATTTGGGAAAAGTGGGAAGAAGAGAGAAGAAGGCGGTCTCCCAATCCTTTTTCTTGTGTTGGAAGGAAAGTTCCTCTGTCTGTTAATGCAGAAAACAAGCTTTTGTTTGAGGAATTGGAGAAACTAATGTGGAAAGAAACTGCAGTACATTATAATATATGTGGTCTTCAAAAATATATAGAGACAGATACAATACCAAGGGGTCTTAGAGTCTTTAAAGACCCCTCTACTCCATTTGACCTTTCTTTGGACTCTGATTGTGTTTTTCACAAGAGGTGGGTCAATGCTGCACATGTCTGTGTTACTGAATGGTTACATATACTTATTGAGCGTGATTCACTTAAGCAAAAGGAATTGTGCAATAATATTAAAAAAATGTATACAGATTTATCCAGCACTGTCTCTGTAGCTATATTTGATGAGTTTCTACTACAAACTAATCAGAAACTCAACGAATATGAAGCTACTTTAATAGAGCGTAAAAAAGGCAAGCTTCTCCGTGATGTGTGTGACTATGAAGCCAATCGGGCTTTTTTGTCTAAAGCACAAACAAGTTAGGTTTCAGTCCGGTAAACAGATGAACATCTCTCATTTGTCTTCAGCATTGGAAGGGGGATATACGTCCTATGAAGACGAAGAATATGAAATGGAGTTTCCAGTGTTACCGGCTGCCCAACAAAGGGAGAATTTTCGCTCTACATTTCGTGGAGAGGCTACCACCTCTTTTTAGAACCAACATGGACAAAAACGGACATGGGACCAATCTTCCTTTCCAGGTGGACAACGCTATGGACATGGGGGATATAAGAGGGGTAGAAAATGATCATGTTTCAAATAACTTAAGGTATTGTAATGTTGCAGATTATGTTATTAATTTATCTGGATATGACTTTAACTGTGTTGAAATGTCTTTACTTAATAGGGGTTTGAAATTCATCCCCACAGTTATTACTCCTCTTCATGAATTAAAAAAAGACATGTATGTGTTTGGCAGGAAGCTACACTTGAAACATTTTTTCAGTAACTGTTCGATGGTTTCAAACTCTGCTGATGCATTTAATGACAGTAGTTCTTGTGATAGTTATTTTTCTTGTTTTTCAGATGAAGTTATTAATGCATATTGTCAGTTAGATACCACTAGGATACCTACTACTAGTAACGTCACTCCTGGTTATTTGAATAATGATATATGTCAGTTTGTTAGTTTAGTTAATTTTTTCACTGAACTTAATTATAAAAAATATATGAGTATAAAAACTAATGTTGATTATAATTTGCAACGGAATGAGTGGCAAGCTTTAGTAAAGCTTAATAAAAGAACTGACATAATTTTTAAACCCTCCGATAAAGGCAACAAGCTAGTTGTGATGAATTCTGCTGATTATTTTTCCATGTGCATGGAACATTTAAAGGATAGTGACACTTATAAAGTTATATCTGTAGATGTATATCTTAAATATGTTCAGGAATATTTAGATTTGTTGAATAAAGGGGTTAGGCTAGGTTATTTCTGTCCTACTGATGTTAAAAAGAAATTTCAGATAGAAGGTTCAAAAATGGCTCTTTTTTATTGTCTACCCAAAATACATAAAAACCTGTCTAGGCCCCCTGGGAGGCCTATTGTTTCTGGTTCTTTGTATTTTTTGCATAATTTGGGAATTTTTTTACATCAATTTCTGGCTCCTTTTGTATATAAGTTGCCATCCTATATTTGTGATGTTTTTGATTTTCTGAACAAGATGAAAGGGGTAAAAATAAATGCTAGGATGACTTGGTTTACTATTGATGTTAAAAGCCTCTACACCAATATTAAACATTCTTTTGGTCTTGAGGCTGTTGGATATTTTTTGGGTGATAATCCGGTCACAGTATTTATTGTAGAGTTACTTCATTTTTGCTTGACTCACAATTTTTTTGAGTTTAATGAGGTTTTGTATCATCAGTTACAAGGTACAGCCATGGGGGCTTCTTTTGCCCCCATGTATGCTAATTTATTTATGGGTCTATTTGAACTAGAAATAATATACAAGCATAGATTTTTTCAAACTCATGTAATATCTTATTATAGGTTTGTGGATGATCTAATATTCTTGGTGGATGCTGATGAAAGTGACATTAAAGAATTTGTTAAAGATATCAATCATAATAGATTTTCTATGAGTTTTGATGGTCTAAAAATGGGACCTGTTGTTCCATTTTTGGATATTATTTTGGATATTTCTGATGGTATGAAAATTACTACCTCAATTAATAGAAAATTTGAAGGTACTAATTTTTATTTACATGGAACTAGTGGTCATCCTCCCCATACTTTGGATGCTTTACCATATGGGGAAATGTTACGTACATATAGACTATGTGGAAGATATGATATTTTTCAGCAAGAAATAAATATTTTGGTGGAATCTTTTTTAAGTAGGGGATATAATAAGGATATTTTAAATAGATGTTTTGATAAGTTGGTCAAAAGAGTTAAGCTTTTTGATGGTGTAAATAGTTATCATCCTTGTAACAATGTGGCTCAATATAATAGTGATAATAACTGTAAGGAAAATATGTATTTTGTAACCACTTATGGTTGCTTTACCCTTCAATTTCTTGATATAGTAAAACAATTTTGGTCCTTTTTACTTTCTTGTAAAAATGTTCAACAGTGGCTGAATGTTAATTTACAATTTTCCTATCGGAGAGGTAGAAATATAAAAAAATTTTTAGTCAAAAGTAAATTTATTTTGCCTCCACCTTCATTATACAAAGAACCATGCCAAACTGGCACCTTCCCTTGTGGAAGGTGCAAAGGTTGCAAATATATTGTACCTTGTTTTCCATTTATTAATGATGTGAAGTTTACTCCTGTTAAGCAATTTTGTTGTAAGTCAGTAGGGGTTATTTATGCTCTCTGTTGTCCATGTAATATTTATTACATAGGTGAAACAAAAAGGGCTTTTAAACTGAGATTGTTAGAGCATATAAGGGACATTAGCAATGGCAATATTGAAAGCCCTGTAGCTCTGCATTTTTTAGAATGTCATAATAAAAGTAGTGAAGGTTTAAAAGCCACTATTTTAGAACAAGTTAAGCCAACAATGTATTGTCAGCAGGATGTTAAAACTGTGTTATTGCAAAAAGAAGCTTTGCTTATTTTAAAGTATAAAACTATGTCTCCTTGTAGGCTCAATGCAGAGTTCAATTGGAGAGTGTTGCTTAGTTAATTGTTTAATTGTTTAATTGAGTTATTAGTTTGCTATAAAGTATGAGTGCTTGTATACAATTTTATTCTCCTTGAAGGCTTTGGCCGAGACGTCAGAGATTTTATTAAAAGATTTTCTGGATACTGTGTTCGTTGTTTGCTACCTGCTACCTGTGCCTTTTTCGTTGTTTTTGATGGGCCTAGGTGTTGTTTGGCAGGGATTTCGTAGGCCCGCCCCATGGGAGGGATGTGGGTATAGCACATGCCTTTATTCTCAATAAAGGTGCAAAGCATCCACTGGATAGTGCGGAAAGCAAGTTGGAAATATGTACAGCCCTATATCAGTGTCCTGTAGGCGATTCCCATGGATGGACATGCGTACGACCAAGATGGTACCCATAACTGGAAAACTGTCAGAATAACACAGCTGCAGTAAGGCATAGTACAGGAAATACAGATAGGGACTACATTATAAATACCCCATACAAACGCAGACCGTTGTGCGAATACTGGCGTAGGCATGAATATGGATGTTATGAGTGTCACTAATCATGCAATGGAAATAGCGGTCACTATCACCTACCGCACAGTCCGTAATGCCTAGACAGCAATCAGCTAGAAAGGCACATCACTATGTGAAATGTAACAAGGGCAAAGGCCAAACGTCAGGGCGTGTACACATAATGACAACAGGTCAAGGGTATGAAGGAGCTAACCTGTCCAAAATACATGTACTGAACTGGTGATATTAGGCGGACAGGTGAGAAGAAAGACAGCAGGACAAATGGGCAAACATGTATAAGTCATACCCCGGAAAATGTGAATGACAATGTATGCCCTGCGAAGGTCAATGTGGAAGGTAATTAGACACAAAGGTAAAGTGTCCCCCAGGGTGTCATGAAGTGTCAACATAACAATTACCAGACCCCCATAGTCGTACGTGAGCCCGGCCACTGATGGAAAGCGCAAATACAATGCACACATATGGTACATGAAACAACAATTAGTGTGGATAATCAGATGTAGACCTGTGTGAGAAATACAGCAGTCTGTGTGGGTGTGTCATGCGAATACAAAGTAATGTCACGTGGGCTGTCATGCCACCATACACTGTGTGTGTATTGTAGTCAGACAGTAGGTATGTTGTATCAGACACATACTCTGCAACTGTACAGATGTACGCAGACTGTATAGAGGTATGCCTCATATGTTTGCTGTGTTCCACGTAACAGTAACAGTCCAGCACCCTCTTGATAACTGATGACAGGAAACAACGACAAACATGTGATGAAGGCACTAACTCAGACAGAAATGCCATACTCATGCATAACATATCACTGTGCTCACTAGCAATGTTTCTAAGAGCAACATGTCATTACTGGCCCTGAGTGTCCCACTATCACATAAGGCCTTGTCCAGATATACGGTCCCTGAGGTGGAGTGTTATGAACAGAAACAGATACATGTGTGTGGAAACATCGTTAACTACTGCAAGATGATGAAATGTGCTGCAGTAGGAACTGCAGTACTGTCCACAGGTATGTGCTGAAATGCAAATTAAACAGCAGTCTACATGAATTACCTATATTGGCGACACCTGCACAGATGATTATAGTGGGACATACATACGACCATGCACACAGCTCAGATAGACATACACACATCATAAACAGGCAATGATACACAAAGTCTATGGCATGTACGAGTACAGTGACAGTACAGCAAGGATAGCTGTCTGCCAAGATATACAGCGGATGTCTGTAAGGGCATGTAACACCTCCTGGAACACGGACGTTGCATGGACAATGTTCAGATTTGCATCGTACCACATTGCTATGTGTAAGCTGTGCAAATATGCGATACATGGGACAGACAGCTGTCCATGCAAGAGCAGCGCTATGGGCATAAAAATATGTGTATATATATATATATATATATATATCTATATATATATATATATATATATATATATATATAGATATACATTGAGAGAGATACAGACACATGTGGCAAGGCCGGTAGTGGAACCTACACATCACTACCCTATCACACCACAGCATGACGCACGTAGAGAACACGCTACGGAGGTCGCTAACCATAGCAGACACACAGGCAGTCCACTAGGTGCGTCTCAACATCCGCAAACACAGAGACATCAGCAGGATATATATGTGTTGCAAAGCGCCTAAAACCATAACCTATGAACCCATGCGGCTGGGAGCATAGACACACACACACATCTGGCAGGCATGGGGATTAACCTCACACCTACCTACCCTATCGCACGACAGTATGACACAATTACAGAATGCGCTACTCAGATTACTGAACACAGCACTGTCAGAGGCATACGTCTAGGTGGGTGACATCATCCGCAAAGGAATAGACGCTGATAGCAAATGTATGTGTTGTGAAGCATCTAAAAGCATCACTGTCTCCAGAGGCAGCTGGAAACACACACACACGCACTTGGAAGGGCCCAGAGTTGAACCTACACCTACCTACATGAACACACTACAGCATGATGCATTTACAGAACGCGCTACCGAGATTACTGAGCACAGCACTGTCAGAGGCATACTTCTAGGTGGGTGACATCATCCACAAAGGAATAGACGCCGATAGCAAATGTATGTGTTGTGAGGCGTCTAAAAGCATCACTGTCTCCAGAGGCAGCTGGAAACACACACACACACACACACACACACACACACACACACACACACACACACACGCACTTAGAAGGGCCGGGAGTTGAACCTACACCTACCTACATGAACACACTACAGCATGATGCATTTACAGAATGCACTACCGAGATTACTGAGCACAGCACTGTCAGAGGCATACTTCTAGGTGGGTGACATCATCCGCAAAGGAATAGACGCCGATAGCAAATGTATGTGTTGTGAGGCGTCTAAAAGCATCAGTGTCTCCAGAGGCAGCTGGAAACACACACACACACACACACACACACACACACACACACACACGCACGCACTTGGAAGGGCCGGGAGTTGAACCTACACCTATCTACATGAACACACTACAGCATGATGCATTTACAGAACGCACTACTGAGATTACTGAGCACAGCACTGTCAGAGGCATTCTTCTAGGTGGGTGACATCATCCGCAAAGGAATAAACGCCGATAGCAAATGTATGTGTTGTGAGGCGTCTAAAAGCATCACTGTCTCCAGAGGCAGCTGGAAACACACACACACACACACACACACACACACACACACACACACGCACTTGGAAGGGCCAGGAGTTGAACCTACACCTACCTACATGAACACATTACAGCATGATGCATTTACAGAACGCGCTACCGAGATTACTAAGCACAGCACTGTCAGAGGCATACTTCTAGGTGGGTGACATCATCCGCAAAGGAATAGATGCCGATAGCAGATGTATGTGCTGTGAGGCGTCTAAAAGCATCACTGTCTCCAGAGGCAGCTGGAAACACACACACACACACACACACACACACAGGGAAGGGCCGGGAGTTGAACCTACACCTAACTACATGAACACAATACAGCATGATGCATTTACAGAACGCGCTACTGAGCTTACTGAGCACAGCACTGTCAGAGGCATACTCCTAGGTGGGTGATATCATCCGCAAAGGCAAGGATGCCGATAGGGAATGAATACAGAGTGAGCAGTCACATAGCATGTTACTATCCCAAGGTGGACGTACAGTAACACGGCAGTGCTGCACTTGGGAATACTATCTACGGAGCACTACATCACGAAATGGATACGGGCTGCACCACAGACAGTACACCCTTTGAGAGAGAAACCAGTATGTGTGATGTAGGCATCCATTGTGGCATAGCAACTATATATAATTCGCCTGGATGGCCACCATGGCTATGCAGGATGTCAATGGCCATGGCTACATGCCTAGTATCAGACGTCGGTGCCGAATGTACTGTGTGTCTATGACTGGCGTACTGGGCATGCTCACACACTTAGCATTTGCAAAGTGCAAACATGCATACACATGGAGTGTAATCATGAAAGAGCAGAGTGTGGAACGCACTGTGTGTCCACCTACACAACAGCAAACTGGGCATGCTCACACACTTAGCAGTTGCAAAGGGGAAACATGCATGCACACGGGGTATAATCACAGAAGGGTGCAGTGTGCAATGGACAGTGTGTCCATCTACACAACTGCTTACTGGGCATGCTCACACACTTAGCATCTGCTACGTGCTGTCCAGCATGCAGACGGAGTGTACACACAGGAGGCATACACATGGAGTGTAATCATGGAAGGGCAGAGTGTGGAATGTACTGTGTGTCCACCTACACAACAGCAAACTGGGCATGCTCACACACTTAGCAGTTGCAAAGGGGAAACATGCATGCACATGGGGTATAATCACAGAAGGGCGCAGTGTGCAATGTACAGTGTGTCCATCTACACAACCGCTTACTGGGCATGCTCACACACTTAGCATTTGCTACGCCGTCCAGCCTGCAGACGGAGTGTACACACAGAAGGCATACACATGGAGTGTAATCATGGAAGGGCAGGGTGTGGAATGTACTGTGTGTCCACCTACACAACAGCAAACTGGGCATGCTCACACACTTAGCAGTTGCAAAGGGGAAACATGCATGCACACGGGGTATAATCACAGACGGGCACAGTGTGCAATGTACAGTGTGTCCATCTACACAACCGCTTACTGGGCATGCTCACACACTTAGCATTTGCTACGCGCCGTCCAGCCTGCAGACGGAGTGTACACACAGAAGGCATACACATGGTGTGTAATCATGGAAGGGCAGGGTGTGGAATGTACTGTGTGTCCACCTACACAACAGCAAACTGGGCATGCTCACACACTTAGCAGTTGCAAAGGGGAAACATGCATGCACACGGGGTATAATCACAGAAGGGCGCAGTGTGCAATGTACAGTGTGTCCATCTACACAACTGCTTACTGGGCATGCTCACACACTTAGCATTTGCTACGCGCCATCCAGCATGCAGACGGAGTGTACACACAGCAGGTCACAGTAAGGTAAACCTGTCCACACGCACAGGGTGGTCACACATGCAGTTACTCATACACACACAGATGACATCATAGGTGTCACGGGTGCAGGTCAAACATGTACACACTGCAGTGAACACTTTAGCTGTCATGCCAGCACCATGCCATCGGTGCAGCAGTAAGCCTCATGGTCCAACAACAGCATGTGACATATGTCCACAGGTCTGTATAGCAGTGTACACCAGTTGTGCAGAGTACACATGTACTAACAATGATCCAACATGTGTGATGTAGTCCACCCATATCAGTATACATGGACAGGTCGGCTCCACACATACCACGGCCCTGACACAGCTGTGACACATGACTGCTGCTGTACCACAATGAACAAACATCTGGATATGTCATACATGTGATTGTCTGGACGTGTGCATGGACTGCACACATGACACATACGAAGCCTGTGATGTACCACATGCATAACACTGGCGTACGCAGTGCTACACACACAAATGGAAGGTGGACCCATGCCTGTGGAATGCTCCCACTACAGGGTGTAGCAGTGTTGACTGGGACACATACCCTTGTATTGTTCACCTGTGACAGCTGTGATACCATACCACAGTCCATGTTCTATGTATGTCAACACACATGTCAAAACGTAGCAATGCATACACACATGGCAACAGGAGACACATGTGACATGTGTACTGTGCATGGTGCAGCCATGCATGAGCAGTGGCCGATGTCCATAACATAGTTGCAACAACCTACCACATGCATACCCATCATAGGGGCCGTTATACGGTGGCATAGAAACAGCACGTATGGAGGTATGTGTGTACATAATGTGTTTAAACACCTGTCTACATGCATGTGTGCAGGTGGTGGCTCACAGTTGTGTCACACACCATCCTACCCTGCCATGTGCATACAGTATGCTATGTCGCTGTTACATGACAGTGCTGACATAATGCATACCCAGCGATCAGGTGTTATTGACTGTATGTCACATGGCAACTGTAATACCTACCACCCCCAAGTGCATATTACAGCACATCTGCCGGATACAGTGTTGGTACACATAATGCACTACATACCACTGCATGCCTGCACACGTATCATATGGCGGGTGTAGTATCCCCAGCACTGACATGTGTGCATGAATGTGTGCCCATGTATGCCACATATCGGGGGAATATGTCCCACGTGCTACACATCCCTGTACACCATAGTAGAGATCTGTACATACCTCAGTGTGGGGAGCATGCATTTGGATGGTGCAGTACATGCAACACGTTGTCTCTCTGTGTACACATGTGTGGTCACCACAATGTGTGTGTGTCTACATGTTTGTATGTCTGCTGCTTGGTGTGAGGGTGTATGCTAATATACTGTTGTGAACGAACACTTACCACTCATGGTGACTATCCCGTACTGGTGCTGCATTGCACAACCCTGTCGATGCCATAGGTGTGAGCCATACTGGCTAACTGTGCAAGTCCGCTCCCTGTGACATGGCGTGTGGGTGCATAGTATTGTGAGGGTGCTGACCACACAGGCAGGTGTCCCCATCTGCACACTATGGGGTGTGCGTCATAGTGGTGTACACCCTGCAATTGAGACCATGTTCCTGTACTGTTACAGGGTCCTACTGCTGCACAGCATGCCCCACAGCTGACAGGTGACACCTGAGGTCAGTGGCCATCACGCTGTGTATGACACCTGCACCATGTCACCATACCTGTAGTGTGTCCTGCTATGTATGTGATGTCTCTGTCCACTGTAGCCTATGGCACCGACCACATGCGTCAGGTGCAGTATATGTGCGGACATGTGTGTCATGTAGGTGTCCAGGCAGGTTGTGGGTACATGTAGTATGCTGATATTGCCAGATGTGCCTGTGAGTAATCCACAGCTACACGTGGGGGGCCGATAATGTTGCTCCCTGTAGGCACATGCGAGTACACCATAGGAGGGATTCAGGGTATCAGAACCAACATGGTGCTACACATGTAACCGTCACACACACCGTGAACACATCACAATGCATGCTGCACCTGCACTACATGGTATGTCTGCTGCATGTTGACAGTACACAACCCACGTCACATACACATCTGTCAGTATTCATACACAACCACTGCAACATACATATCCCATGCTATGCATACACAGGTACCTCATACGCATCTGTCAGTATTCATACACAACCACTGCAACATACACATCCCACGCTATGCATACACATGTATCACATACACCTCTCACTATCCTGTCCACCCTGTGCATCAGAATATATTTGCATAACCCTGCACCGATGGTGTGGATGACAGGGATGCGGCAGAGGCTTCATCATATGCAAAGGGTGATATGTTTGCCAGGGGCATAGGCTGCACCAATGGATAACATCATGTGTGTGTGCAAGGGCCGGTGAGTTTACTGGACATGTCTGTGCAGAATGCATGTGGATGTGGTGGAGCCCTACAGTTGTGTCTGCTGTGTGTGGGTATGTGTGTACACAGTTCAGCCATATGTGATGCCTACACAGGGTATAATTGACAGCCCCAGACTGTACAGTGCAGGTTGTACAGCTCACTGTGTCCGTCCACGGCCATGTGACCTGTGCCTGCCTGAGGTTGCACGGGCACTACCGGGTGGAGGTACAGAGTGGCTACTGTCCGATGACACATGTCTGCTGGAACCGTGTCCATGGTGGGACCGGCCAGGGCCACGTCCACGTGGCCTGCTGTGTCCTGGTGTGGACAGTGCAGCACCAGCTGCACTGCTACTGCTACCGGCACTATGTGAGTGTGCATGAGATGTGGCACGCACACGTTGACCTACACTAGGTGGTGTTGCTGGCCTATGCCCACATGTCCTACGCCTCACCCCTACCAGGTGTTCCAGCACAGACAGCTCACGCTCGCGGATTGCCATGCCTCGGTCGAGGATTCCAACCATTTCACCTAATCGCCTATCCAGTACATTAGCAATCTGCTGTTGAGCATCTGCCAATGACCGGATGTTGTCATTCAGGGTACGGATTGCAGCCCTCTGCAGCCTCTGCCCTTCTTGGTTCTGCCGTTCTGCACATGCCTGTGCTGCCATTACAGTCTGGAACATGCATCTGGTGATACCAGCTGCTGCGCCCTGTACTGCAGGTGCATGTCTGCCAGAGGTCCTCCTACAAGCAGCACCAGCCACATGCCTGTGTGGCACATCACCAGTCATTACACTGGCAACATGTTGTGTAGTCACACCTTCTGTAGCCACCACACATTCCTGTTCAATGCCAACAGATGCTGACTGTCCTTCCTCTATGGGCAACGGTGATGTGGTATGTGTTGGCATCAAAACCGTGTGCGGGAAAGAGGGGGACATAGGTGGGATGGTAACCAATGGTACAGATTCCGCCCCTGACAACCCTGCCTGTACCTCATGCATATGGTCATCACCGCTAGTATCTGTGGGGACACTAACATCAGATGGACCGCAGGAGGGTAACGCACCTACACCACCTGTGAATGCAAAGACATACTGTAAGGTACAGTACACACAGACACACACACAGACACACACAGACACACACAGACACACCATGCATGTGATATTTCAGATGGCATGCAGCATTCCTGCACTACAGCACAGGGAATGCAGCTCAGACATTAATAGTGTTAGTATGCATACCACCCTGGGGTGCACACTACATCAAGCAGGTGTCATATCAGTAGGCATGCAGTACACACAATCATGGTAATTTGCATGCATCACCGTGATACACCATGTGGCCACAAACAGGTTAACAGTACACATGGCTGACGTTACCTTGACATGTAATCCGCTGACATGTGCAGTAACATGTATACATGTTTGACACAATGGTGTCCTGACACATGCACAGCATCATAATGGGCTTCACAGTGCAGTGTTGTGTGTACAGCCTACAGATAGAATGCATGTTTAGCAAATTTGTATGTGCAGGTGTGGTTAGTGTGAGACGTGTACATAGCTATACAGTGTGGAGTACAGGCACTGTGCCATTGCATGGCAACATGACGCATGTATGTTGCTGTGCAATGCATAACATGGACGCATTGCATTGCCATGACTGGCAACACAGTCATGCTGTTCCACAGATCGTATATGGTAGACATCGGTGACACCTCCGGTGGCTGCAGACAGGCATTCGGTTGTCCGTAGCACATCAAATGTACAAGTGGTCCACTACGGCTATGATTGCACTATGTGTGGACAATGTGCAACGGGGTCTATCCACATCAGACGTACTGTGTGGCAACATGCCTGAGGCTATCACCCATGGCCATGTGTGAACGGGTGTTGGACAATTGTGTGTGATGGGCATCTTGTACACATGTCTGTGATGTCCCATGTGACATACACCCATACATGTCAGAGGTGTCACAATCCACAGGGCTATGCAGACAACAGTGTGGATGTTTGTTATGTCGGGTGTAGGTCATGTGATGGTGTGACAATATTGCAGACAGAACACCACAAGCTTGGGACATATCAGGTGGCATGTCACAATGTGTGCACACAATGCAGGGGCATATGTCACAATGGTGACACCTGTGTGCTGCCCAGATCACTGCTCACTGTGTGGTACTGTGTGTACCACAAATGTTGTTCCAATGCATACTACATATGCATCCATTGTAGAACACCTCCACCATTGTATGCATAGCTGACCGCACATATCACATTGACAGGTACTGTGGTTTCATGCCGGTGTATACTAATGGTGTATCTATTGCACATGGGTGGCATGTGTGTGTGTCTGGTGGTGCAACCTGTATAACGTGACTGGAACAAAACCCAGGTGTGCATGTTATACCTGGCCACATGGCAAATAACTCTACACTGTAACATGCCTGATACTGACAACAGTCTCACCTGCGACGGACCCATGTCTGTGTGACACGCCAGAGGTACCTGAATAAGGGTGACACAACAGTATAAACATTATCCATGACTGTATGACAGCCACAGTTCGCACTGTGCATGTGAACACATGTACCTGTGTGATAGCATATGATATGCACACGTCTGCATACACAACATAGCATACTGTAGTATGCAGCTTGTGTGCCCATATACCTGGCATGTGTTGTTACTTTACATGATGTACAGTGACACCTGCAACTACAGTGGATATCATACTCATATGCAGGACTGACTTACCAGGCAACTCCAGGCTCATTGGTTGGGAGACACCCACCTCCACGATGGTGGCTAGTGTTGCCGCATGCTGTTCCCTGGGTGTCCCCAGACTGGCCAGTAGCTCCTCTGTGTGTGTGAGTGGGGGCTGGGTTGGTGGCCCACCACCTGTTCCACCTTGTTCTCTGGCAATTGCAGTGGCACGCTGTTTCGCATGCCGTATCAGGTCCGTGCAGTGTCTGCGTACCTGCTGGTAGGTGCGGTTGTTGCCACCCACGTCATTCACCCTCCTGCGTATATCCTGCCACAGGTCATCCCGCTGCTGAGCATGCTGTGGCACATGGCTGAACAGCACGTCATAGTTGTCTTGGAGCAATGGTATGATGGCATCATCCTCCTGGCGGCTGAAGGCTGGGAGTCGTGAACGTGGCATTATCTGTAAGACATAATGATGGTGACAGGTCACATTCACACTGATGTACTGGCATACCGCTGAACATACATTGCTATGACATGTACGACATCTGCACAGTAATCTCTGAGAAGCATCATGACACTGACACAGCTGACATGTTGCTGTCACACCTGTCACAACGTTATGCAGTGGATATCATATCATATCTCTGTGTCAACTCATCACAATGTACATACTCCATGTAGATGGTAACCTGCTGTGGACATGTGTACTTGCCTGCACCTGTGTTCTTACCAATCTGCACTTGGCCTGATGTGTCCACAGTACTACTGTTCACCTGGATGCTGTGTATATGTCACATAGCATCACAGACGCAGCCGTTATGGACATCAGCAGTGACACTGCACACATACACATGGACACCTGTACATGCATGTGTTTTGCCATATACATCTACTCAGCACTGTATGGGTGTTGCACATCCTGCCATGGCTCACCTGTATTGCACATGTGATACACATGGGGCAATGTCTATTCATATGACATTTGCAGGGATGGTCAAACATAGCATGTGCGCGCACATTTTACATGCTGTCACACAGCAATTGTGACACCACAGGGTGCATCAGTGCCACATTACTGATCCAGTCAGTTGATAGTGCATGTACCATGTGGCCATCGCACCATGTATGACTGTGATGACACGTGCAGCCTTGATGGCTAGGGTTGCATGGTATGGCAGGGTATATCACATATATGGCACAGGGATGTGTCCAGCCTGTGGAATACCAGTATTAGGACGGTGGCTGTCCATTCCATATGTCATTTATATGGGTATATGGACATGTCGCATGTCCATCATCATGGTGTGGACAATGTCCTTCTGCAAGGTAGGCAGCATGCTGCATGGTGGGGGTGTGTATTGTGCATGCTGGTATCGCACATCCATGCATAAACATTACCCCTTACAGGTGCTATGTGCTGTCCTATTGTTCAACGCAGTGCTGTATATGCCCGCACGGTGATATCCCGTGCACATGGATGGTACCCCGACCTGACATGGGTACCTCATATGTCTACATCCAGTGCCTGCTGTCACCACCATGTCGGCGGGTGCACCGCACAGCACCATCCTTTCCACAGTGACCATGGTGTTGAGCACAGCCTAGGTATTCATTTATGGGGATGGGGATGTTCACATAGCGGTGGCAATGCTGGTATCATCCATCAGACCGTACACTTATGACACACACCTCACACACACAGCCCATTCAGTATGTTGTTTGCAACACTGACACAGCTATACTGCTAGGTCAGGCCCATTCCCAGCCGTACATACACAGATGCATAACATTTCTCTCTGTGGCATGGGCTACAATGACAGTGGTGTTCAACACATACCGTGTCCGACTGTAGCTGGCGCTGATGTTCTGTGCACATGTCAACACATTAACCCTGTTCTACTGTAGCCAGCGGTGATGTGCTGTGCACATGTCAATGCTGCACATTGTGTTGATGTCTGTCTGTCAACAGGCCACTGGTGGAACACGCAAAGGTATTTGTACTCAAATATACATGCCGCCCTGTACAGCTGTACTGCTAATATCTCAGGTGCTAATGTGTCATGGACATGCACACCTTACCCGGAAAGGTGATAGTGCATTGCCACCCTTACTCATCACCTCTTGTGGGTTGCTATTATCCAACACCCTATTTGTATTGTATGGTCAAGCTATGCACCTGTGCAGGACATGTGGGCATGTAATGCGCTACTGATTACCTTTGCACCCATTGCACAACATGTCACACAGGTACACTGGCAGTCATACACTTCACAGCTTGCTGAAGATACGACAGGTGTTGTACACACTTAACACACATATCCTGTGGGACATGGTTGTATGTACAAGCATGTCCAACCGTCACGTGCCAGTGCTACCCCTATATGACGGATATGTCGTACATGTGGCAATACAGCAACTGTCACATGTACCCGTGCAATGCTCCCCTACCAACGTACAGCGGTACTGCCTGTGGGAGATATGCTTCTGCATCCATGCTGTGCCCATAGCTGTCAGTTGTACATAATTACGTGCAACATACCTCATTTGGTGTTCTAACAGGTGCATGTTCATCAAGGTTCCACATTGGAAGGGTCTGTCACACATTCATTGTTGTACACGGTTTACATGCCAGCCATGGCTTACTAGATGGGAATCATAGTAATTCATTGGGATATCATATTTATACATTAGAGCAGCGTATTTCAGCCACCATATACCCTTCCTAGTTGACACTGTTAGTCGGCCAGTAGTAGGTGTTCTACGATCTGCACATTAGTCACACAGTACGAGGGCTACTGTTACCCATTCTGGGGACAGGGTGCTGACAGCTGTGGATGGGGGTGATGCTGTCGACAACCATGACTGCACCTGACGGTCACGTCTGGATGTGTAACATTCACATCACACACCTACCATCATGTAGTACCACATAGTCTACAACAATGGACATTCCTGCAAGAACAACGTATGCAATATGTCTGTATAACCACTGTAGGCACCACTGGTGGCCCCCAGCATGGCAGCCAACATCACCAGTGTATATCCCGCAGACTCATGGGTTACAACATTCACAACACACCAGTCATGGATGACTCTGTTGTGAATCACATTGCAGTTCCACACATCATGTTACACAAGGCATCATGCACTGAGATGTTGCGGACGGGAGAACACCTCTGCAACTCAACATGTGCACACATGACACATCGCCTGGTGCAATATATCTCTCATACATCATGTTATTGTGACTGCCCTGTGATGGCAATACACAGACTATGTGTACTGGGACATGCAATGGCTCACCGGTGTTATAGCCCTCTGGGTGTGTGTCTAGCCATGGTGTACATTTGGCAGTGGTCTGGACACAGGAACACTGTACATTGACCTACTGTGTCACTGCAACAGTTGCCTATGCTCCTACTGTTATTGTACAGGCATGTGGTATCTGCCCGCTATGACAGTCCAGGTCAGACACAATGCTGTGGCATGCATGACCTGCAGCCATCGGCCTGGGGTGTAGAGCACACATGTACATCTTCACATGCTATACTGCCTCTCTGGCAGTTTCACATAACTGTCACCGGCAGGGCTGTAACTGGCAGGCACAGCATGGGGTCATGTGGAACAATGCTTGCATCTTCCACTGTGATGCACACAAGCGAGGCACACACACAGTATTGCACCACTCACATATCTCTGCGGTGACTGGGACCTGCCTCCATGCTCTGCACAGAACACCTGCGATTACGGATTGTACAAGGACCATACCTTCCAGGCACATACCTGGACCGGAACACCCACAGATGAGGGGTTCACACATCACACAGTGTTTTGTACACATCCTGGATAGTTGCTTAGCACAATGCATCATAGATGCTCCATGTGCAGATAACTGTGTTTGTGACCGCTATACACATTGTAACACGCGACAGAGTCGACATTGTACACCACAGGTTACATACCGTCTGTGATGTTATAGTGTACATTGGGCCTCAGACAGCTACTACTGCTGTGTGCTGACAGTAACCCACACTTCCCTGGGATAGACACCCATGTACCTACACATGCTTGAGTCATGCACTCCGCTCAGCTGGACGACACAATGCACAACACATACCATACCTACACTACCCTTAGCATGAACACTACCTCCATGTGACTGGTGTGTCACACCTGGGGTTATCCCCTCTTTGGTGGGTTCAACACATATGCTACATGGCCTTGTTAGCCACACCCTGGAAACACACCCATCACAGCATAAACGGAACATGTGTACTACAACAACTACTACAGACGTCTGCTGACAGCAGTTGTTAACATCATGACACCCGAGCAGATGGACACTACACATACATATGCTGACACATACCACAGTGCGCTTCAGTAGCATGTACACAATTGCAGGAATCATGCTATTCCACACAGAGACATGGCGGTACTGACCGGTTCACAGACGCCACTGTGGTGGTCATGTTCCATGCACATATGATGTACAACCACAAGTACAGGCTGTTGCACAGTGGTGTACATTCACATGTGTGGGGTGCATCACTTGTCAGCCATGGTGGGTCCTCAAGGTCCATCATCACATACTCCAAGGCTAGCTACCTAAACATGACTGCCGCACATTGCGGTGTGGGGCCTCAGGCATTGTGATGGTATGTCAGTATTCTTTGGCAACATCCACATCTGATGTCACATACAATTGTCAACCAAGCCTTGCAGACCGAGGTAATGTTGGCAACGTTATAGGCGATGGCGTACTTACCGACAATACACCCTCTCACTCACTACAGGGTCGCAATCCGTACATGAACATCGTAGTGTCCCTGTGGTCACATACACAGTACTGACATACACACGATATGTCCTGGGACACTGGCCCAATGTCACCTTCCAATGTCCCTGGCTGTAATGTCCCACCAACCTGTTCGGTATATGTCACCACACCAGGCCACTATATTCACTGCTAGCCTTTTGTCGGACATTGTGGACCCTGACTGCTGCACAGCGGCATTTCTCGCACTACACACAGGTGGCACTGCATTGCACGAGTGGGACTATAGTCATACACTCCTGACTGGACCATTCTGCATGGCAATGGGGCACATCATCAGGAACGTGATTCCCACACACATTGATGGCCTCCAGTCCTTTCCTAGCACCTGGGTTGGGCTTGTGAATGCCACGGCAAGGCACATACACATGCTGGGCACCTGTCATACAGTTGCTAGGGCAGTTGAGGATGGTACAGAGGCCAACACAGCATATGTTGTCCTCACATTGCCTTTCAGCACCATTCCACATTCTGGTATTGACAACATACACATCCACCTGCACATCATACCCTGTGTCTCAGGATGTTATGCTATGTGGCTCATGGACAGTACACACAGTGGTGCCAGCATACCATAGTACCTACTACATGTCAGGTACATATTGCATTACACAGTCCTCAGTCATAGGGCCACTCATGTTCACTATATGCTTACATACGAAACATGCTGTCACAGAGTACTGTCCATGCCTAGATGTCCCACACCTACATACCAAACACCATTATTGCTCCACCAGCTCATACCGATACCAACCATATGGGTGTCAGTGTGACGGATACTTCATATGAGTATCATGGCGTCAAGATGCATGACACATGGTGCATGCACATCACCTTTGCATAACAACATTCACCCACTGACTATCACATGGCTAGTGGTCCCCTACATACATATCACATTGTACATGGTTGCAGTACACACATACACCACACACAGTGCTGTGGTTACCGTATTCCACTGTGGCATGGATATCCTTCTGCAAGGCCACACCTATCTGTACTGTGTGTAATGCTGGTACATAGGTGGGCATTGTACCTGTGAATTACACACATCTACACACAGTCAGGGGTACAATACCACATTTATGGTGTACCTTCAACAACAGCTACAGCTTTACATGGCACAACTTTGACATGCCATGATGTTTACTGGGCTCAGACAGTTTACATATGCGGCTGTAATACGGACAGCACATCTGTACACGTCTGCATACCACATACTCAGGGGTGTCTTCTGCTCTGACACGGCCCATGTCCACCACATTATTGATGCATATACTCCTCATACATGACATCTGCGGTGGGCACTGTGAACAAAATACTCCTGGATATGTGCACACACACCACACTGCATGGGCTGTGCTTTTGTGTTACTTCCACAAACCTAACACACACCATGCTGTGGCACATAGGTCCTGTGTACATCCCGCAGGGACACATGGTAGCACTGTTCATGTGATACCTCCCTTGCTGTTTGAGTGACACATGTAGTCCTGGTATCACCACAGTAGCTGTACTGTGTAGAGGTGCAGTTGACACCTGCCTCTTCTGTTCACAGGACACTACCATGGAGAGGTGACACTACTGTGTACACTGCACATGTGCTTACACATGGACTTGCCAGACTGCATTGTAGCCCACTGTGCACCTGTGCAGCTACTACAAGTCCTTTGTGCATGGTTACTTGGTGTCCCTTCCATTTAGAGTAGCTATCATGCTACTACTATGTCCCATACCTACAGGCCATATGTATCCTGTTATTGTACTTACCAATAGGCGATACCTGTGTTATGCATGATATGCCTGTGATACTGTGTATGATATCTGTCATATCTACCTAGACAACTATACATTACACATATTTCACATAGTATCCCCTAATGCAGAGCATACTTGCACATTGGCCACACCTTACATATGTCATCAACGGTATATGCTCATACACATGCGTGCTGTGACAGTATGCATACATGTACTATCCCCTGCTATGCCACTTCCTTGTTGGACATCCACTGCCAGCAACAGCGTGTGGTATGGCATTGTTCTCTTTAATGCCCTCCTGTACATCCTTGTGGTGTCTCTGCTGTGTACATGATGTCCCACTGCTGTACACACGGTGTTTACAAGCATTGGTATGCTCAGCAAGACATCACTACATAACTACCTTTCACCACTTTCTGCATTACGGACAAGTGTAATTAATTACAACCACCATTCACATACAGTACAGCTTATTAATACAGATCATGCGTTACACAACCTTACATATCGTGTGTTCTACATACCTTATTGGTGTTTCGTTCTGTTAATTGTTTTGCCGTTTCCTTTCATTTTCGGTAGTACAACGCTGTTTCAGTATGAGCATACGGTTTGAATATCCTGAGAGTCATCCTTATATACGTCGATACCTGCAACATGTGAATTCATCCCACCAATTGCTGTTCCTCAGTGAATAATTACGTGCATATCACCTGTGCATCTACTCCATTCGGAAATTACGCGTCGATACTGGGGTATAATTGGATTCTGCACCTGGGCGTTGGCTATTTGCCCTACCTTCGTGGAGATCATCTGTATTGTGTTATGTTATGTGTAACTGCAACTGCTATGCATAGGGACAAGTATATTTTGCATTCATGTCATCCGTGGATTGTGTGTGACAGGTGCAGTATTTAGTTCAACATGTGGGTGTACCTGTCCTGCCGACGAATGATAACAGTGTATTGCATTCCACACTGTAACATGGCTGTTGTTTTCCTTTATACAACGCATGCAATTATGCATCCGCCTTTAATTGTGTCTCCCACACGATATGTTGTGGTTATGCAGATGTCATTGACTGACTGTATGTTTGTGCTGCTATTACGGTTTGTATTCCTTTAATATCTACGGTGGGGGATATCGGTGGTTGTATGTAACGGATATGGTTTGTGGGCCTTGCATCTCTACATAGACAGTATAGTTGTCTGTGTGCTCCATCCCTACTTGGAGAGTTAACAGTTAATAGTCTTTTGTTATGGGAGTGTAGGTTGGGCTGTTGTTAATTGGTTCTGATATCGTCTGCAGGTGAGCGTGCTGCATGTACACCTCCGTAACTTCTGTGGTATATCAGCGGCTATGTGTATGTGAGTAATTACGTGCATATCACCTGTGCATCTACTCCATTCGGGAGTTACGCGTCGATACTGGGGTATAATTGGATTCTCCACCTGGGCGTTGGCTATTTGCCCTAATTTCATGGAGATGGTCTGTATTGTGTTATGTTATGTGTAACTGCATCTGCTATGCATAGGGATAAGTATATTTTGAATTCATGTCACCCATGGATTGTGTGTGACAGGTGTAGTATTTGGTTCAACATGTGGGTGTACCTGTCCTGCCGACGAATGATAACGGGGTATTGCATTCAAAACTGTAACATGGTTGTTGTTTTCCTTTATACAACGCATGCAATTATGCATCCGCCTTTAATTGTGTCTCCCACGCGATATGTTGTGGTTATGCAGATGTCATTGACTGACTGTATGTTTGTGCTGCTATTACGATTTCTATTCCTTTATTATCTACAGTGGGGGATATCGGTGGTTGTACATCACGGATACGGTTTGTGGGCCTTGCATTCTTATTATACTACCCGTGTCTGTGTACTCATGTTTATTATACTACCCATGTTTGTGTACTCATGGTTATTATACTACCCTTGTCTGTGTACTCATGCTTATTATACTACCTGTGTCTGTGTACTCATGCTTATTATACTACCCATGTCTGTGTACTCATGCTTATTACACTGCCTGTGTCTGTGTACACATGCTTATTATACTACCCATGTCTGTGTACTCATGCTTATTATACTACCCTTGTCTGTGTACTCATGCTTATTATACTACCCATGTCTGTGTACTCATGCTTATTATACTACCCATGTCTGTGTACTCATGTTTATTATACTACCCATGTTTGTGTACTCATGGTTATTATACTACCCGTGTCTGTGTACTCATGTTTATTATACTACCCATGTTTGTGTACTCATGGTTATTATACTACCCGTGTCTGTGTACTCATGCTTATTATACTACCCATGTCTCTGTCAGGGCAATGACACCATCAGTAGCTGTAGTGGTGTAACTCTGTTGGATGCACAGAAACTAATGTTACAAACATGTACAGCATGTACAGTTTATGAGGCAGCCAGGTACACCTACCCATACATACATATGCACAGGTAATCCCTGCTATACATTTCTGTTCTATGTCAGTATGGCACACTGTAATTACAGTCTTCCTGCTCAGTCATTCATGTCAACCTGTTAGGGCAGGACATCTGTAAGACAACACACATACATGGTGGGCTATGGGCCACAATTGGTGACACTTTCTTCATATTGCTGTAACACACATATGTCATTTGATAGTGCATTAGCCTTTGCATTCACAGACATACCCTGGAGAATGTCTGATGCTCATATGGCAGGTAGAGAGGTGAAAGGCTAGATGTGTGGTAGTGAGGGTAGGAACTGTTAATGTTATGCGTATGACTGGTATGGAGTCAGAGTTAGCTGATATGCTGGACAGGGGAAAGGTGGATATATTGTGTGTGCCAGATACCAGATGGAAGAGGTGTACAGTGGTGTGTATCAGAGTTGGGTACAAATAGTTCTATCGTGGTGTGTATGGGAGGGGAAATGGTGTAGGGGATAACCTGAAGGAACATTATGCCAAGAATGTTTGTGCAGGTGATGAGTGACTGATAGAGTGATGTTCAGCAGGCTGGGAGTTGATGGTGTAATGTTAGTTGTTAGTGCATATGCTCTGCTAATTGCGCATGTTATGGATAATATGGATGTACTTTGGTGTGGTTGAATAAAGTGTTGATGTGTGTACCCAAGGGTGAGTGAGTGGTGATTGGAGCAGATTTCAATTGGCATGTTGGTGAAGGGGACAGAGGGGGTGCAGAAGTAGGTATGGTGTTAAGCAAAGGAATGTGGAAGGTCAAATGGTGGTGGAGTTTGCAACAGAGGTTGAACATGGGTCTGGTAAATACATAGTATTACAAGACTGAGGGCCATAGGGTGACATACAAGAATGGAGGAAGATGGACACAGGTGGATTATCTCCTATACAGGTGGGCCTGTTTGAAGGGGATTGGTAACTGTAAAGTGGTGACGGGAAAGTGTAGGTTGGCAGCATGGAACGTTGGTCTGTGGGACGATATTTGTGATCATGAACAGGGGGAGGAGTGTGAGGGCAGCACCATGGATCAAATGGTGGATAGTGAGAAAGGGAGATGTGAGATTGAATTCAGGGAAGAGGTAAGATAGGCAGTGGCTGGCAGTGAAGAGTTAGCAAATATCTGGGTAACTATATCCAAGCTAGTAAGGGAGATGAGTAGAACGGGGCTTGGTGTAAAATCTGCACAGAGGAAGTAGGACAAGGAGACCTGGTGGTGGCATGAGGAAGTGCAGGGGAGTATACAGAGAAAGAGGCTGGCCAAGAAGAAGTGGGATTGTCAGGCTTATGCAGAAAGTAGACAGGTAGGGAGATGGGGTGCATGGCAAAGATAGTGGTGGCAAAGGCTGAGGATGGGGCATCTGAAGGGTTGTATGTAAGGTTGAACACCATGGGCGGAGAATAGGACCTGTACCAACTGGCTTGACAGAGGCATGTAGCTAGGAAGGATGTGCAGCAGGTAAGGCTGTGAAAGGATAATGATGGAACTGCACTCACTAGCGAGGAGAGTGTGTCGAACAGGTGGAAACAGTGCTTTGATGGGCTGTTCAGTGAAGAGACTGAGAGAGTGAGATGGTTGGATGATGTTGGTTTGGTGAATCAGGATGTGCAACAGAGTATCAAGGAGGAAGTAAGGATAGCTATGAAGAGGTTTAAGAATGGAAATGCTATTGGTCCAGATGACATACTTGTGGAAGCATGGATGTGTTTAGGACAAATGGCAGTGGTATTTTTAACCGGATTGTTTACTGTAATCTTGGGAGGTGAGAGGATGCGTGTGGATGAAATGTGTTAGGGTACAGATTATGAGAATAAGGGTGGTGTGAAGAGCTGTAGTAACTACAGCGGGATAACATTGATCAACCACAGCATGAGGTAATGGTAAAGGGTGGTGGAAGCTAGTCTAAGAAAGGAGGTGAGGATTATTGATCAGCAGCATGGGTTCCTGCCAGGATAGAGCAATACAGATGTGATGTTTGCTCTGAGAATGCTGATGGGGACATACAGAGAAGGTCGGATGTAGCTGTGTTGTTACACTTTTTGGCATTTAGCTTGAGGCCATGGCTCTGGCACCAGTTACCTGTTTCTATTAGGCCCTTTTGGAGGATGCTTGTGTTGGCTGGAGAGTCGATTATGGCACCCAGTTTGCAGTCATCTGCGAACTTGGTCAGCCACAGTCCTTCCGTGTTGGCCTGTACCTCCGAGAAATATATACCGAACAAGAGAGGTCCCAGGACTGAGCCTTGTGGGACACCACTTGTAACTGGTTTAGAGTCTGATATGGCTCCAGCAATTCTAACCATGTGGGTTCTGTCTTTGAGCCAGTTTGCAACCCATCTAGTGACATAGGGGTTTATATTTAAGCTGGTGAGCTTATCTATAATGCCCGAGTGGGGTATTGTATCGAAGGCTTTTGCGAGGTCCAGGTAGGCTGTGTGGACAACCTTCCCCTTGTCAATGGCCTTGGTGACTGTTTCAAAGAAATCAACCAAGTTTAAGAGGCAGGATCTGCCCTTAACAAAGCTGAACTGGGTAGGATCCAGTGTCTGTAGGTCCCCAATATCTTTATTTATGAGGTCCATGATGATCCTTTCCATAGCTTTGCAGACCAAGCTAGTCAGGCTTATGGGGTGATAGTTTCCAGGATCTGTTGCGGCACCACCTTTGTGGAGAGGGACCACTGTTGCTGTACGCCACTCTTTGGGTACATATCCTGTAGTAAGGCTGAGATTGGACAGTAGTTTTGTGTTTGGGTTTAGCTCTTCTTGGAGTTCATGTAAGACGCAGCCTGGGACACCGCCTGGTCCTATTGTTGCTGTGTTTTTTGCTTTGGAGAGGGTGGCTCTTACCTGAGCATCTGAGATGTCAGGGAGGCAGCACACTGCTGGCTTAGATATTTGCCCTTTTGGTGGGGAGGGGGGGAGAAGTTTGCACTGAAACTGTCAGCTAGGATGTTGGCAATGTCTGTGGGTTCGGTGTATTTTTTGTCATTTTGGACTAATTCTGAGCATATCTGGGAATTCCCACCCAGGTTCCTGACATAACTAAAGAAAGCCTTGTGATTATCCTTAGTGCCCTGTGCAATTTTTCTCTCTAAGCTGGCCTTAGATGATTTTATGATTGCCCATAGTTTTTTGCTAATACTGATCAGAGATGCCTTCCCCTTTTGGGATTTTGCTCTATCATGTAGTAGCTTCCTCCTTCTATTGTATAGTTTGTTTATGGCTAGGGTCCACCAGACAGGACGTCTGCCTTTGGAGGATTGGGTCTTGGTTTTATTTGGGATTGCATGATCCATGCATTCCTGAAGGTGTTCACAGAATGCGTTTATAAAGGATTCTGCAGTCTAGGCCATATTTTCCACAGGCCCGGGGGCTTTGAAGGATTCCACCTTGGTTTTGTGGAGTGTGAAATTTGCTTTAGAGAAGTTCTTCACTGTGGTTTTCTGGGCAGGGAGTGGGATCGGGATGTGAATATCCAGTGAGATTAGTTTATGGTCTGATCTTACCAGTGAGGGATACACTTCTGGTCTGGAGCGTTGAGTCCCCATGTTGGTGATGATCAGGTGCAGTATGTTTTCCCCTCTTGTGGGAGTGGTAACAAGTTGTTGCCATAGCATTTGAGTTTATAAATTCTAGGAACCTCTGGGCTAGGGTGTTGGAGCTAGAGTAATGCTCCCATTCTATGTTTGGGTAGTTGAAGTCACCCAATATAATGGTGTTTGGAGAGACCTTCATATTTTCCAGTGTTCTCAGGAAGGCTGAGTGGGGTTCCTGGGTTTGGGAGGGTGGTCTGTAGCAGGCTATAAACTGGAAGGCAGTTTTACCCACTGTTAGTTGCACATGGATAGTCTCTGATGCTTCGTGCTGTGCCACCAACCTGGAGGTGTGGGTATCTTTGACGAATATTGATACTCCCCCTCCTTTTGTGGTTCGGTCCAAGTTTTGGGGCCGAAAAGCATGGTATGAGGTATAACCTGGTAGTGCTGGAGTGCTCTCGGGAGCCTTGAACCAGGTTTCTGTTACTGCACAGATATCGATGTTCTCCATGCCAAGGAGAGTTTTGAGTGCGTGCATCTTGAGGTTTAGACTTCTGGCGTTGAGTAGCATTACTCTTAGTTTCTTATCCCTTGTGATACCTATGGAGGTGAGTTTGTCTTTTGAGCCTTGCATAAAAAAGGTACTATGGGGGTGGCAAGAGCCTTTGCCAATATCCGAAAGCCCAGGGGTGACAGGTGCAAGCTGTCCCTAGTGAAGCATCGTGGCTTGTCGAGCATGTCATCCCAGGCTGACAGGTATTGGATCCCCTTTGAATGACACCAATACTTAAGCCAATTGTTGAAATTGATCATCTTGTCTTCATATTGTGGCATCATTCTTGGTGAGGCTAAGATGCTACTCAAGGTCAGGGTCATACCAGCCTGGGCTACATGCTCAGAGAGCTCCTCTATGTCTCTTTTCATGTAGTCCAGGGAGGTACATCTCAGGTCATTTACCCCAGCATGGACAATGACTGAGTCATATTTGTACTTGCCTTGGAGTGACCTGAGTGCTTGTGTTATGTGGCGGAGCCTAGCGCCCGACAGGCAGCTCACCGTGACCTTCTTCTTGTTCAGCCTGGTGAGTGGGACGTCAGTGTGCCTGACGATAGAGTCACCTATTACAAGTGTAGCAGGTGTGTTGTTTAGCCTTAAGAGCTGTTTGTACTAACATGACTGATTCCACAGTTTGTTCCCTACTATTATATACCTGTACTGAAGAATGATATATAGAGTTGAATAAACCAACTGCTTTGGGCATCAACTCAGGTGCACAGCATCCTCTGGATAGGAGAACATGGATCACAGAACACTAGCTTGTATAAAACATGACCCTGGGTAGTTATCACATGCTCATTTTGGTGACATTACTCATAAGTGGGTTGAGGACCTAGCCTTCTCAAACTATACCTGGAATCCATGCTAATGGTAAGAGGGGTCTATGTCATGCTAATGGTGAGAGGGGTCTATGTGCCCCTACTGGCAAGTCCCCACTCACCATGAAGTTCAGCATCTCTGGTTCAATAAGCTACTGACCAGCATCCGCTTGCCCAGAGTGAGTCACCTGGAAAATATCTGTTAAGCAAATGCCTATTACATCAGGACTACTCAGGTTCTCAGTATAAGTCTGAGTCCTGGACTAGTTTGGCTAGGGCTTTAACCAGTGTGACAGGTATCCCACGCACTGGTGAGCAGTTTTGCCATCATTATGATGACCTCAGTAAGAGGAAGATGGATACCCTTGATCAGTTGATCGTGGAATGTGATGTGGGGAACACTCCTCAGAGGTATAAGTATAAAATGTATTCGCCAATAGTAAAAAGTTATAGCTAAAAGAAACAAACAACAGCTCAGAGCGTGTGATGCCACAATAAAGGCAAATAAAAATTAGCGCTTTCTTCCACTTTTATTTAAAAACGTGAACTTCTTCAGAAAAAGACAAAGTGCCCTCCCAAACACTTGTCTTTTAAATACACCATACAGGATGTGATGTCATAACTCATCCGTTTACAAATGAAAAAATTCATTTTAAATATCTTTAAAATTTGATTTCAAAATCTATTATTGCTGTATATATTTGAAATGCCTGTTGGAATTAAATGACAATGTTTATAAAACATGAAAATGTATAATGTACGCAATCATACACTTGCAAACCAACACATATGAATCCCAGATGAAAATATACATGAATTCGTCAGCACCCAATAATAATTGCCAAAGGGTGACGTCAACAATAGATTAGAACAGAAGGAAGCCCTTTGGCAATTATTATTGGGTGCTGACGAATTACCAGGTCTTAATGAAATGATTAATATTAAATGTTTTTTGTTATACAAGTGAAGTGAGAGTGTGTGTAGCATGTACACACACACCCTTATTCATATTGCTTTTGAATTTTCTAAATTGAATCGGGTGATACCTATTGGTGGCATTTCCTATAGCCACCAAGGTATGTATATACGTGTGTTTATGTATATATATACATATATATATATATAAGTGTATATTGTCTAAGTCATATCAAAATTTAATTGTGATTCTGATGTATATACTCAGAACAATGCTTGGAGGAAACACTGAACTGCTATCTTGAAGATCTGGAAAATAAAGGTCTGATTCTTGAACTGAACTCGCGTCAGAGTCTATTTTGTTCCTACTCTAACTTTGCACTGAGGTGACCCACTATCTTGGGCACACACTCCGGATCAGTTCATATATTTATTTGTATGTTTTGAGTGTTTGTATTGTATTTGTCCTTTTCTCCTACACAAGTACAACCAAATCCACGCAAGGACAACAAAGGTTCTTTTAAGGACCCTCTGAGATTTCCCCACAGGACCAACAGGGCCTCCACAAGGACAAGAAAGGTTCTTATGAGAACCACAGCCAAGGATGCAAACTGAGCACACACAAATTTTCTTTTAAGAACCAGCTGAGATCTAACTCGCAGACACTGGACCCTCAGCCTTGATCCTAAAGGGAGAGTCCAAACAAAAGATCTGTTAAGAACCAGGTGGGATCACACCCATGGACATGTGGCCCTGGACCCTAAAGAGAGGGTCCAAGCCCTAAGACAACGTTAACCCTTCTTGGACCAATAGTCCTTTTAAGGACTTGAAAGGTCCTTTTCAGGGCCCCAGAAGTCCTTTTAGGGACTTCAAAGGTCCTTTTCAAGGCCCCAAAAGGGTCCTTTTTAGGACCACAGGAGCACGGTCAAAATACTCCTTGTCAGGACTACCTCCAAGACCCTTTAAAGTTTTTTTTGGAGGACCCAACATGAACCCCAGGAAAAGGATCCACTCTACTGCCAAAAACCAGCACGTCTCAGCACCAGAGTCCTTTTCAGGACTCACTCCTGAACCACCAGGCACACTCAACTAGTGCTACAAGAGTGCTCATACTTTCATTTTTACCCACCCAGAAAGGGAAGGCCACACTCTTGGACTAGTGGGATTCTCCCATCCTGTTTTTTTCTAATTAAAACTGATAGAAATGGATCAGTGTGGTTTTGTGGAGGGGAGACAAGCATATGACAACATTAACAGATCCACATGGAAGCAGAATGTAGGAAAATACCATTGTTGATGGTGGACCTTGATGCAGAGAAAGCATTTGACATAGTAAGATGGGACTTTATGGGTAGGGCAATTAAAGCCTTTGCATTTCCTGAAAAAATATATAAGGTTGAATAAGAGGATATATGAGGAATCGGATGTAAAGATTAAAGTGGATGGGGTCCCCTCTGATAATTTCTGCTTGAGCAAAGGAACTAAATGGGGGAGTCATCTTTCCCCTTTATTATTTGCATTATATTTGGAAGCACTAGCAAGGAAAATAAGGGACTCCAAGATTCAAGGATATAATTGATATGGTAGTCAAGAAAAGCTTGTTCTATTTGCAGATGATATTATTTTATAGATGACAACACCAGAAAAAGACATTGGAGTGTTGTGGAACATTTTGAGACAGTTTCGGATTTTTTGGGATACAAACTTAATGAAGCAAAAACAACGGCAATGGCAGTAAATTATGTATCCACACATGAACTGGTTCAGTAATACCCATATTTATATTGCAGCTAAGGATATGTGGGAAGAGACTACACAAAAGTTAATACAAAAACTAAGAAAATGGAAGCTTTGTCATATGGATAGGGATAAGCTGATTCTTCCACTGGAACAGGGCAGATTGTGATTACCCAATTTGAATGGGTATTTCAGAGCTACACATTTAAGACTCATACATAGCACAAGTATAAAACTACAATTCAAAGTGGAAAGGCATGGTGATGAAACAGGGAGATGCTCAAGAAACAGAGATATTGGGATTTTGGATGTAGGCATTTAAGGAGAATAACATTAATCCTACAGAATTTTACATCCATGAAGTAGCAGAAAGTATTCTAAGAACTAAACCAACATGGGAATGGAAAAAGAAAATTCTGCCAATAAGGATGACTGCAATTAGGGATGCAGACAATAGCCAAGAGGGGGCTGGAATTTATTGAAGAAAACTGGCAAAAGAACCAAGGTATTGAGAGCAAATAACTAGAGTGGGAAAGATGATAAAATGGGAAGGCAACAAGAATTTATTTGGACTACAAGTTAGAGATCACCTTCCCTATCAGGAATTGATATCAGAGTATAGGCAAAGAGAAAGAAATAAGGGGGGTTCTAAATGAAAGGCAAGCACTGGTAGACGTTTTAATGGAGTCTAGAACAGAAGCTGCCATTAAAAAAGGAATAATTAGCAGAGCATATAAAATATTGCATGATAACTATAAGAATCAATCTGAGGAAGTTAGAAAGGATTGGGAAGAGAGTAGGTAAGCAATTCACTAAGAGACAAAGGGAGGATATATGTATGTCTCAAAAATAGGCAACAAAATCTAGAAGATTTAGGAGTTTTGCCAGGAAAGATATTTTTATACCCCAAGTAGACTCCAGAGATTTTTTCCACAGGCAAACAGCAAATGTTGGAGGTGTGGAGGGGAAGAAAGAAATAATCTGGAACATATTTTCTGTGAGTGTGGTGAGTTGGCGGACTTTAGGGATTCCCTGCAGGTTGCACTGTCGGAGATGCTTGGTGGGCAGATTGGTCTGATGAGGGAAATAATTTTTCTGAGCTCAACTGGAATTGAGATCTTTAGAAAAGGGTAGGAGCAAACTACATATGAAATATGGGAATTATGGGAACAGTACATAGAAGGGAGGAGTGAGGTTTAAAAGTCGACAAGAGTTAAATGAGCTATCTATATATGAGTGAGAAAGACTGGGTAGATTATAACTGATATATAATGTTTGCAGCTGAGTGTGTGTCAGTATAGTTTGTGATTTAAAATGCTTGCAACTAGGATTGTGGCAGTGTAGTTTGTTTTCATTATATAAATATACGATTGCCTATGTAAGTGATGGTTTAATAAAGATGTGTATTATTTAAAAAAGGACAGGAATTGAATAATTTATGTAATATTGCTTAGATTATATGATATATAGCAATAATGTTTGTTATGTTAATATAGTTTGATTACATTTATATGAATGTAAATGTGGCTATGTCACAAGTGATAATTCAATGCAGGTGTTTGAAAAAACAAATAATAAATGTGAAGAAATGTTTTCACACTTTAATCTGTATGCATTACTTAAAAGTGTAATGATGGCCTGGCCTTGGTTGTCAAGTCATTCCACAGGTACACAGCATTGAGAATGCCTGAAATGGGAATGCTGTGTCATAACTATGTATACACAACACATGGTCAGGTCCTTTCACAGCACTTTTAGCATCTCAAAGATGTTTTATTAACACAAGGGATCTTTAGTCTATCATTTTGCTTTGGGGGAACAAAGATGAGTTAGTGCTAAGGCACTAACTAGGCCGCACTGTTATTTTGGGTGGGTAAGCATATTAGACTTACTGCTATGCCACAAACAAGGATATGTTTCTCTTGTTAGTCTCTTTGTTTTGTATCCTCCATCTTGTTATATTTTAGAAATATGCAGACTCTTTCATGTTTATACGGGGGGAATACTGATAGCTTTCATTTACTGCTTTATCTCTAAACAGTTAATTTGCAGTTATGTGATCCTCATGTATTATCATTCTTTTGTCTTGCAGGACACAATATGTCTGCTCTTTGTAGGCCCCCATTTACAGATCAGAGAATAATCTGATAATTGATGCCTTAAGGCAACATGCTACTGTCCAGGGGGTGGGCCAATATGGCTGAACGTACAGCCCTCTGGCATGAATTAGTAGAATATTAATACTATTAGGTGACACAATCACAGCAGGCGCAGCACAGAGCCACAGACATGGTAACTGCTGCATGCAGGCGTGCAGCTGTAGTGGCGCATGATTGTCAAGTCACAGGTGGAGGCCCTGCTGCAGGACCCCCTCTCACTGCCACTGAGGGAGGACAGCTACCAGCAATCCATGGCACATTATGTTCTGGATGTGTGCGTACCTCCTGCATCCCAGGAGGAGCTCCCAGGTATGTTTCATTAGATGATAATTAGAATATTGTGGCAATTGTGCATTAACTTCAATAATGTATATGTCATTGTTAGTTGTTTGTTGGGTGGGTGGATTTAGGATTGCTATAGGTAGAATCTTTATTTAAAGTTGTCAGCCATTCTGTTGACATTTGAGGTACTGCAGATATAGAGTTGTAAATGTATTTGTGACACCCCAGCACTGACCCAGTAATCAAGGAGCCTCAATTCTCAAGACTAGCACCAGTGGGGGATATAGATTAGGAGGATGACAGGTATACCCAAAATATTTCCAGATGCAGCTCTCTGCATCAAGTACAATTTCCCTTAAGAACTAACAGAGACCACAGTCAGTCCGGGGCTGGTTTCTCCCTCTTTCTCCAGATGCCCAATAAGACTCCCCACTGGAACAGCTATAGGGTTGAGATATCAGCTGAGTGCCCATGCCAAGATTTCCAGCACCCTCTCTGTCCAACCGCTGCTTCATGTCCCTGCCCAAATAGCGGATATACACACACACACACACACACACACACACACACACACACACACACACACACACACACACACACACACACACACACTCTGAGACTTGATTTATACACAGACATACACACCTGGGAAAAGCTGGCACAGGTTTATTATCTATGCTGCCTTCCACCTAGACTATAAAGTAGTTATCACTGCCACCAGCCATGTCCTTGTCAACTACTTTAAGGCCCTTAACAAAGAGTGTCCAATCTTATTATGTAATGTTACTATCAATACAAATGATAGTTTGACCAAGAGCAAGGCTATTAGCAGTGGCCCACAGTGTCACCAAATAAACATGTAAGTACTCTCAGAACTTAAATATGTCTCACAAATATCAGCCACAAGGAAAGGTTTAAATATATTTAATAATAAATAATAAAAGAACAAGAAAATACTCAGTATATAATCACATTAACATCAGAGTTCAAAGTCACAGAAAATATTTAAAACAACATTGCAGGACAGTCTCAAATAAATAAAGAAATCATCTAAACTAAGCTTTGCTATATTCCTGACTATATCTAAAGAGTTACTATATCATAGTTAACTTACTTACAGAGCAAGCAAGGCAGATGTGGTGAGTAGGTCTGCCAGCTGATGTCAGGTTAAAAAAATACAGAATACTCAATCGCTCTCTCAGAGAGTTCTTAAATTAATATCTCAAATATTGCTGCTGGGATAGCTTGCAGAATGACATCACTTCTTGTCATCTGAATCTATCCCAGGTAAAACCCCCATTGATGCATCTGGTAGCATTTAGCATCTACCTGATATAATACATTAACAAGGGCTTTTCTTAGATCTAAGGCAGATCCTAAAAGTCACAGAAAAATAAAAACACTTCCAAGACAATACAGTGGACCTCTAGTTCTAGACGTTGTGTCTGGTACTGCACTGAAACTGAAAGATAACATCCTTTTTATGGCATGGCTATAAAGTAATTTAATTTCAGCTACTTTTCCAAAGGCTTGCAAGTTAACCTTCCGTATTTCAGTTGCCCCTTTTAAAATATATCCATCTAAACAGTTACAATAGTGTATAAACATTTCTGTTCTGTTCCAGTAGGGTACACTGTGGATGCACTTTTACAGCTCAGTACGTTACAACCCTTTTCAACACACACTTCTGTACCAGCAGTTTGATATACACATAACATATAGTTCTAATACATTTGTAATACAAACATATAAATCACATTGATATTCACAAATGACAAATAATTATTTACAAAATTCCAGATAACTGGACTGGCAGTATCTCTTTTTGTGACATTTCTCCCTCCTCCCCCCAAAGACTCAAGCTAGTTTTTCAAGTGATCCTTGAGAAACATTGCCTGAGAGGGTTGAGCCTATCTGGGAATACCTTAACCCATTTCCTATCTTGAGAGCCCATCCACATTTTTATTGCTAACCCCACTATGGTGCTGCATTGTTATATCATTTTCCTACAACCATAGATTCCATCTATGGAGCATGGCATTTTGTTGGCTGGCTCCATGTAGCCATGTTAAGGGATTCTGGTCTGTAACAACAGTGAATTTTCTTCCATATAGATAAGATTAAAGTTCCTTCAGCACCCACACTATGGCTAGACATTCCTTTTCTACAGCTGCATAGCATTCCTCCCTGGGTTGGAGCCTGAGACTGAGATATACCACTGGGTGCTCTTCTCCCTCTGAGGAAACATTGGCTGAGCACAGCCCCCACCCTATGGTTTGAAGCATCCACTGGCACAACAAAGTCTTTGTTATAATCTGGACTGGGTAACACAGGGGGCGAACCCAAAGCTCCTTTAAGCTTCTGGAATGCCTGTTCACATACTGACATCCACACTACCTTATCTGTCCTGTTTTTCCTTGTCAGGTCTGTGAGGGGAGCAGCTCTGGTACTATAATTGGGGACAAACTTTCTGTAGTACTCTGCTGTCCCTAAGAATGCTCTCACCTGCTTATTGGTAAAAGGGGGCAGGCCATGCTTGAATTGCTTCTACTTTGGCAGGTTCTGGCCTGATCTTACCACTCCCCACTCTATGTCCCAGGTAGGAGACCTCTGCAATACCCACCTGACATTTACTGGCCTTAATGGTCAACCCTGCCCTCTGTCATCTGCCCAGCACTTCCCTGACATGCTGAAGGTGCTCTGGCCATGAATGGCTGCAGATGGCAATATCATCCAGGTAAGCAAGGGCAAAATCTCCTCCTTCTGCTAGGATATGATCTACCAGCCTCTTGAAAGTCACTGGTTCATTTTTATTCCCAAAGGGCATCTTCATGAACTCATACAAATGAAAAGGAATCACAAAAGCTGACCTCTCTCTAGTGCTGAGAGTCAACTGCACCTGCCAGTAGCCCTTGGTAAGATTAAAAGGGGTAGGATACTTAGCCCCGTCCAGCTACTCTTGAGCTTCATCTGTCCTAGGCATGGGGTATGCATCTGACTCTGTGTGACTATTTAATTTCCTGTACTCCACACAGAACCTGGTGCTGCCATCTTTCTTTGGAACCAGCACCACTGAGGAGGCCCAAGGACTGCAGAACTCCTGGATTACCCCTAGTTCCAACATTTCCTGTATCATATTCCTCAGTGTCTGTTTGACCCTCTCAGGCACCCTATAACAGGCCTGCTTAATAGGCATTTGGGGTCCTGTATCCACATGGTGCTGCACCAGGTGGGTGCACCCTGGTTTCCCAGTGAACATTTTCCATACATTCCTATAAAAATGCTCAGATTTCTCGAACCTTGGTAGGGGATAACTGCTGGGACATTGCTACCCCTTCCACTGAGGTGTCAGTTCGAACATTACTGAGGAGATCAGTCACCAGATCCCCCTCAGACTCCACCTGCCCTCCACTGCAAACACTCAGCACAAGGGCCTCTCTATCATGGTATGGTTTCATCATGTTCACATGGTGCAGTTTGTGCCCCTGCCTCCTGCCTAGCAGTTCTAAGATGTGGGTAACATCACTGAACTTACCTACCACTTTGAAGGGTCCCTCTCAGGCTGCCTGCAGCTTGTGTTTGACAGGAATAAGAGCCATAACCTGCTGCTCCACAGCATACTCTCTACCTTGAGCATTCCTTTAATAGTAGACCTTTTTCTGCTGTTGGGCTTCTGACAGATTCTCCTGAGCCAAACCCATGAGTTCCCTGAGCCTTGTCCTGAGCTTTAGGACATATATAACAGCAGACTCCTTGTGGGATTCACACTCACCCTCCCACTCATCACAAATCAAATATAGAGGTCCCATTCCCCCTATACCCATACAGCAACTCAAAGCATGAAAAATCTCTAGATTCTTGAGGCACCTCTCTGTAAGCAAAGAACAGATGGGGCAAATATTTGTCCTTCTCCCTCTTAAACTGGTCTGCAAATACCTGTAGCATGGTCTTAAGTGTGGGGATTAACCTCTCTGCAAGGCCCTTAGTCTGGGGATAGTAGGGGGTGGTCTTTAGGTGGTTCCCCCCACAGTGCTTCCACAAACAAACCAGCAGGTCTGACATAAAACTGGTACCTCTGTTAGTATTTCTTTTAGGAAACCTACCCTGCTGAAAATCTCTAACAATGCATTTGCCACATTTTCTGCCTTAATGGAGGACAGAGCCACCACTTCAGGGTATATGGTAGCATAATCCACTGCCACTAGGATACACGTTTTCCCTGTGGAACTTGGGTTACTCAGAGGTCCCACAATATCCATAGCTACCCTCTGAAATGGCTCCTCAATCACAGCAAAGGCATCAAAGGAGCTTTCACCTTGTCTCCTGTCTTGCCTACCTGTTGGTACTGCTCAGAGGTCCTCCAGTACCCTGTTACATCTCTGGAAATCCCAGGCCAATAAAAGTTCTGCATAAAACATCTCTTTGTGCACTTTATGCGCATATGACCTGCAAAGGGAATATCATGAGCTATGGCTGGAAGTTCCAGAGAGTAGGCTTTGGGCAGTACCAACTGCTGTATTCTTTGTACACGTTATGGACATATGACCTGCAAAGGGAATATCATGAGTTATTGCTAGAAGTGCCAGACAGTAGGCTCTGGGCAGTGCCTACTGCTGTATTCTCTCACCCTCTAGCCCTCCCTCAGGGGTCCTCTCTCTATACAGTAAGCCTTTGTCCCAGGATACAGATTTCCCCCTTTACTTGAGAATCAGGTGCCTCACTAGCTACCTCCCTCAGGCCTTGCAATGTAGGGTGTGAGAGTTGAGCCTGTCTCAATTCTCTCTTTGTGACCCTTTCCAGCTCCCCTTCCAGAGGAAGTCTGGTATTCTCTGACAGCAGGGCCTCACTGTCAGCTTGTGTACTACTACTCACCTTTGCCCTTGCAGTCACTCTCTCCAAGGGAACATCATTAACCATTGACAGCTGTGGCTCACCTTCAGTCTGCAGTGTAGCTCCTTCTCTGAAGTAACAACCACACCAGTCATGGCTTCAAGTCCATAGTCTGTCTGGGTCTCCCGAGGCTCCCAGACCCAAATAATGTCTCCAAGCCTGACGGCATGTCACTACATGCACACAAGGCACAAAATTATTCCCTATCAGGACATCTGCAGGGATATCCTCAAACACACCTACTTGCTTCCTTTTCCACCCTTCCAGTCAAGGTGAACCCTAGTAAAAGTGTAATTGGAGTGGGGTCCTTTCTAAAGATCTGACTGGAGTAGACTGCCCAATCAAGTAGTGATCCTCTTTAACCACTGCAGGCTTCACAATGGTTAGGTCAGAGGCTGTGTTTCTCTTAGCAGTGGCCAGTTCCCCATCTACTAAGATTAGATATAACAACTTACTTCTGGCATCCTGGCATTTCACTTACTGGCTCTCCCACCTTTGTTCCCCACCTTTCCTCTGTGTACATCTATATGCTACATAGCCCCACTGATTGCATTTAAAAAATGTAACCCCTATTCCTGGGCATGTACCTAAACTAGTGGCTTCATCTGCTACTGTTGGACTCTGCTGGGGAGGTTTAGGCTAACCACCATGGTTTCCCTTAGATCCATGACCAACACTGGGTATCCCTTTCCTGTGCAGTGATGCCCTGCCTGATAGGTATAGGTCTCCCATTTTCCCACTGTGTTACATTGCCTATGTGTCAACCAGATTCTCATGTCCTCAGGCAAAGTGCTAAGGGCTTGTTCCCTCACCAAAAGGTCTGCCAGCTCTTCAAACATGGTGACCTGACACCTACTCACCTACTATGAAAATAAGTGATAACTCAACAATATATTCACACACACTTTCATTGGCCTTGCATCTATGCTCACAAAACATTTTTCTATAAGCTTCAGGTGTTAACTTAAAACACTCTAACAAATTTGTAACTGCATTATAATTTAAGCAATCAGTATCAGACAATTTAGAAATTGCAGTTGCAGCTTTACCATGGAGTAATGGGGTCAGGAACCGTACCCAGAGCCCTTTATCAACATTATACTGTTTACATACCCTTTCAAACATATGAATAAAACAATCAAAATTATCACCCTCTGTAAATTGTGGAAGAAAATTACTGACATTTGCTTTTTCTGGGGTTCAGATACTCTCTTCCCCATCACCTCCATGACCCTGGCAAGGAGTCAGCATCTCCTTTTCATGTTGCCTCTTACTCTCATTTTCTTCAGCTTCCAGATGTCTCAGTCTCTCTAAATTATTCAAATTCTATTTGTTTATGTTTCTCCTTTTCTTCAGCCTCCAGACTTCTCAGTCTCTCTGTTGATTCTATTTTCCAAATGTTTGGCCTCCAGTTCAAGTCACTTTAACTCCAGACAGATTTTTAAGTTCTCTGTGGAAAGGTTGAACTGTCCATTTTCTGAAAGTTGTCCATTCCCAAAGCCAGTCTGATTGTCCTACTGGATGTCCTCCTGGTTTCTTGTTTGTGATGCAGCTGTGACTAAGGCTGCAATCATTTCTGCTTTAGTCAGGTTGGCATGCACCAGTCCTTCGTCTTGGCACATCTCGGCCAACTGGTTCCTAATCAGCTTGCCATACTCCTCTGCTGACATCCTTGCCTGTCGTCCCTGACTAACTTCTTCTTCTTCTTCTTTTGACTTTTCCCAGTTAGGGGTCACCACAGCAGATCATCTGTCCGTTCATGCATTGGCAGTGCAGTTTTACAGTGTTGAGTTGCCAGCCCGGCGCCCAACCTTCCACAGAAGGCACACACACACACACACACACACACACTCACACCAAGGGCCAATTTAGAGTGTCCAATCCACCTACTGCATGTCTTTGGGATGTGGGAGGAAACCAGAGCACCCGAAGGAAACCCATGCGACAACAAGAAGGACATGCAGACTCCACACAGAAGGCACCCCAGCCAAGAATCGAACCAGAGAACCTCTTGCTGTGAGGCAGCAATGCTAACTGCTGCACCACCGCGGCCACCCTCATCCCTGACTAACTAAGCTAACAAAAATATTTATACATATTGTGATCCGAAACTCTGAATGTTCGCTGTGTAGCTGATTGACAGTACAACCACCTTCATTAGTGACCACTGTTTACAGACCACAGTAATTCAATATCCAAACCACTGAGTCCTAATAAGCAGATACCCCACCACTTCCAACCATTGTATGTGATGCCCCAGTAGTGACCTAGTAATCAAAGAGCAACAATCCTCACCACTAGCAACAGTGGGGGATGTTCAGTCTGAGGATGACAGGTACACACACAGTATTTCCAGATGCAGATCTCTACATCAAGTGCAATTTCCCTTAAGAGCACACAGAGACCACAGTCAGTTTGAGGATGGTTTCTACCTCTTTCTCCAGATCCCCAATAAGACTCCTCACTGACACAGCTATAGGACTGAGAGGTCAGCTGAGTGGCCAAGCTAAGACTTCCAGCACCCTCTCTGTCCAACCAGTGCATCGTGTCCCTGCCCAAGTAGCAGACACACACACACACACACACACACACACACACACACACACACACACACACACACACACACACACACACACACACACACACACACACACTCTGAGGTTTGATTTATACACAGACAAATGTACAATGGAAAGGCTGGCACAGGTTTACCAGCTATGCTCCCTTCTACCCAAACTATAAGATAGTTACCATTGCCACCAGCCACTCCTTATCAGCTACTTTGAGGCCCTTAACAAAGGGTGTCCAATCTTACTGTGTAATGTTACTATCAATACAAATGGTAGTTTGACCAAGAGCAAGGCTTAAGGTTTAAATATATTTAATAATAAATAATAAAAGAATAAAAAATACTCAGTATATAATCACAGAAACATCAGAGTTCAAAATCATAGGAAATATTTAAAATAGCATTGCAGGACAATCTCAAATAAATAAAGAAAACATCTAAACTAAGCTTTGATATATTCCTAACTATATCTAGAGAATTACTATATCATAGTTAACTTACTTACAGAGCAAGCAAGGCAGCTGTGTCTAGTGGTCTGAGGCTGCTGATGTTGTTTCAAAAAGAAAAAAACAGAATACTCTCTCTCTCTCTCTTATTTATATTATATTAAATATTGCTGCTATTGCTGCTGACACAGATGTCATCACTTTTGTCATCTGACTCTCTGACTCTCTAAAACCCCATTGATGCAGCAGGAAGCATTTAGCATCCTATGAAAATATGTAAAAAATGTAAAATTTTCTTTTTTCTATGATCTATCCCTGATCCGAAAAAAAAAAAAAAAAATAAACAATAAAAGTGAATCTCTCTCTATATTTTGACATTTTGTGTCTGTTACTGCTGAAACAACATCCCTTTTCAAATCCTTTTTATGTTGTATTTAATTTATAATTTTTTTTCTGAAGTTTTTTTTACCAATCAACTTCCCTTTTTAAAATATATACATCAAAACAGTTACAATAGTGTATATACATTTCTGTTCTGTTTCAGAAGGGTACACTGTGGATACATTTTTAAAGTTCAGTACTTTACAACCCTTTTCAGCATACACTTCTGTACCAGCAGTTTGATATATACATAACATGTACTTCTAATACATTTGTAACACAAGCATATAAATCATGCTGATATTCACAAATGACATATAATTATTTACAAAATTCCTGATAGGTGGGCTGTCAGCTCTCCTTTTGTGACAGTATTACCCCCTTTATTACTGTTAAATGTGATGCTGTTGCCATTAGCTCTTGCTTTACTTATTTCAGGGCCATCAGAAATACAGAGACACAAGACTGCTGCAAATGCTAATCCTAATACATTTATGTCAGCCCTGTAATTTCTACATATGTCATAACGTGTCCTCTCAGGCCTGTTGTATGTATTGCTGTACTGTCTGTATTAGTGACAGCAGTGTACTTTTTCTAGCATATAGTGCAGCATAGTAGTGTAGGCATTAATGTATTCCTGTGTTTCTCCCTTTTTATCACACGTAACCATGACAGTGGGAATGTGGGCCCTGTGCCACCTGATGGTAGTGTCTCCACAGACACTGATGAGGATGGTGGCCAAACTGAGGCAGAGTAGGGAGGTGCAGAGGTTGACATCCAGTGACCCCCTTCATTTTCCCCAGACACAGCCAGTAGGCCTATGCCTACTCAATCCACTGAGGCCAGAGATACTGTACAGGTTCAGGACCAGGACATTGATCAGGGGAGTGTGGCTACTGCAATTTCAGTGCCTGCTGAATCTGTTCATACCCAAAGTGTTGGCAAAGTGTCATGCAGGAGGGTTCATAGGGGTGCTCGTAGGAGGTCTGCTGTCCCTCCTCCACCTGCTGCAGGTGTTTCTTCCCATGTCACTCAATGGATGTTTAGGGTTGTCATGGAGGCACAGACATGTTCTGAAAGGTGCTCTAGGCAAATGTTCAGGGTTCTAGATGTGGCAAGTCTGACATCCATGACTGCCTCCACCATGTAGCCAATGGATCATAGGTTCATAGGTTCATAGGTGTGTGTGTACTAGACTAATGGCCCTGGACCCTTTACAAGCCTAGCCCATAGGATTACCCTAGCATCATGCCACTCAACCTTAGTTCCCAGTGCCTCTCTCGAGTAGAGCCACTAGAGTGATCCCTGGGGTGAATTTTCTATTTCCCTTCCACTCATCAAGATTTGTCTTGAAGAGGGCCAGTGAGGTTCTCTGTTTGACATGTATGCGAAGTCTATTCCATACCATGGGCAGTCTCTAGATTATGAACCTGTCCCTTCAACGCATTCTGTTGAATGTGATAATGAGGTTGAGGTCTCTGGAGCATGTGGTGAGGAGGGATTGGGATTTCTTTAGATGTATCATTTTTAACACTACAAAATGATACTACACATCAGGTATTTTGGCATAGATCAGGATCAGTACTCTCACACAACTGCAGATTCAGAAAACAAGATGGATGCCTTAGCCCTGTTTGCCACACAAACAGTTTTGCAGCAAAGAACTGAAGTAATTGCTCATACAAACAAATACCTCAGAATGTCCACTGCTATGAGATCTTCAGCTGTGACTTGTACTTTTAACCCTCTTTATTACATTTGGATGTAGTTCACTCACTCATCACACAACCTGCTAGGATTCTGTTTTCAAATATACAGTTTTGTCTTACTTGTCTGTGTTTCTTGGTACTTCATCAGTTATGTGAGCAGTACTGTGAGACATTCAGGTGTGTAAGGCATTCAATATCCTTGGCCTTAAAATGTGTGCAGATATTAACTGGGAGATCTATGATATGCATTTGCCAGCAAGTGAAGGCCAGCTTGGATAGTACAAACAACCATATACTGTTCATTTGTGGGGGAGACCATTGATAAGTTACTGTTAAAGCACAAGCAAGTCTACACTGCTCTTGGGGGGGTGGTGCTCTATATCAAGGTATGTTGGGCAGGTGTGAGCTGTGCATGGTAGAGTTGTCAATTGTCAGCTGACCAGTAAAATAATTCAGTCCAAATAAATTGGACTGCCTGGTGTAAATTATTTTCCAGACAGATGGAACATATGACTAACAAATAGCTCAATTGATCAAGATAGAGGCTGGGTAGGCAACAGAGGGGGCAGCAACCTTTAGATATTCATACAGAAGATTGTTTATAATTGATATTAAATTATGAGTGATTGTTTTACTCAGCAACAAAGTTGCAGATGTTAACAGAGGCAGACTGTGAGGCTGTGTCCATACACTTTAATGGATACACCACTGCAAATGGAAATCCTGGTATCCTTAACCATTATCCAGACATATTGTCCTTAGAAACTGTTTCTAAATTTAACTACCACTTTATACCCTCAGTAGCCACACTCACCAAAAACTCCCTACAGAATTCTGCTACCCCTGACAAACTTCAAAGTTCTTACAATGCTATTTTCCACTTAAAATATGTCTCTACTTCCTATATAAAAAATGTATTACAAAAACTTATGCCCTGGTCACCCTCTGTGGATAGTCTTCTATATGAATATCTAAACATTGCTGTCCCCTCTAATTATTATTCATTATTCAATTAGTATGTGGATTAAATGAGTATGGAGAGCTGGGTTGATTTTATGTATCATTGTTCCGATGAAGTCCCTTGTATTCCAGAGGGAAGAAAGTGCTTAACGTGGATTAAACAGTTTTTCATTATTTCATTTGGTTACTGCTTCTTTTGCTGTGTTCTTTTGGTTATACAGTTCGTGAACTTATTAGTTTTTGGAGTCTTTTGTGGGATACGGCTATGGAAGGAGCAACTAATAATGGAAAGGTGGTGGAGCTTCTACAGCAACAGCCAGCAACCCACACCACCCAGAGTTAGTCTTTAATGGACAAACAGGGTAGCCTGAGCAACATTTTTGGAAGCTTGGGCTTCCCTTTGACCCAGCCTACACAGCATATTTTATCTAATCAAGCCAACATCCAAATACAGGATGTAGGCTCTATAGAAGGGACAGGTAACATCAGTGAGGTGAGGGCTGGCTTTTTCAAGGAGGGGGTCCATTGGAGAAATAACACCTTTGACTTTGGGCTTGAGAAGAGACCTAATACGGTAGGTCTCCAAGACACCACCATGACAGAAAAAATAAAACAATTTGAAAAGAAAGTGCTGGGGTTCAAAAAACTGCAAGTGGAAATTTATTATTTGCAGAAAAATGTTGAACTTGAACACGTTTCCTGTGGTCTAAGGGTATGGAAATACTCAAATAGAGTGGAATCAGATACAGAACTGGTGGATCAGCTGCACGTTTTCTTTCATCAAACAGGCTTCCAAATACTTAAGCTGATGATTAAACATAATATTTTGGAAGCAGAAAGAATGTCTAAGGGATTAGAGGAGTGCAGTCATTTCATTCAAAGAGGCACTTCCTTTGAACATTTTCATTTTTTAATCAGTGTTGGTTTCTCAGTTGTTGTGTCTTTCTGCTTATCCCGGTGAGGGGTCGCCACAGCGGAACTCCGGTCTGCTAATGATTGGCAGTAGATTTTTACATGCCAATTTGCCAGAACTGATGCACAACCTTCAACAAAGGCACACCCATTCACGCATGCTTCCACACAGAAGACGCTCTAGCTGAGAATCGAACAGACGTCTTACTGTGAGGTGACAACACTACCACAGCACGACCACTGTGGAAATACAAAAAAAGAGGTCATCTGAAGGGTACACATGTCTATGTAATGGCACTAAGAAGTGCTGAATACAATTCCAAAATTCTCTTCCTTGTAGAGGAAGGCTTAGAAGTGGGTGGACTACAGTAATTTAACAAACACAGCTGTGTAATATAGCCCACCTCAGTAGAAGAAGGACCACAATGTAAACATTACCCACTGTTCTCTATTTATTTATTTATTTTAACTTGTTAACTGGGGTAAAACACTGACCAACAACCGAGTAGAAATACAGCAGTACAATGCAGTTAGTCATTACATACATTCACACAGTTACAATTTGATTTATGTTTTGGAAGAAAATATATCCTGAATGTTCAGGCTTACAGAATACAATGTATACATTATTTACAACTGAACACATTATTTATAAATGGCTAATAATAGATAGTAATTTTGAAATTGTATAGACAACCATTTCTTTAGTTTTGCATAACTTACCTGATTGTCGCCTCACAGCAAGACGTCCCGTTCGATTCTCAGCTAGAGCATCTTCTGTGTGGAGACATGCATGAATGGGCGTACCTTCGTTAAAGGTTGTGCGTCAGGGCCAGCAACTCGGCACGTAAAAATCTACTGCCAATCATTAGTGGACTGGAGTTCCGCTGTGGTGACCCCTAACTGGGAAAAGCTGAAAGACACAACAACCTGATTTTCCTTGTATAGTCTGTCCCTTCTGTCTCCTACCTTTTAAGATAAGTTTATTTCATTTTTTAATTAAGAAAACTAAAAAGCTCTGTAGCATATATTAATAGAAAAATGTCCGGGCAATTGGATTTCTGTCTATTGGTATATACTCGATTCTACAATGAGCACGCTGGTTGGGCTGACCAATCAGCATGCATATTTTTGAATATTAATGGCCAGTCATTGTATAATAGATTATAATATCATATAATTTAGAAGACTGTTCCCTAGAGGGCTATTTTTGTTATTCAGAATACTATGCAGTCAGTGTTACTTTATTTATCAGTTTGTTTTACACCTTGTAAAATACATTGTGTGTTCTGTTTGTTTGTTGCCAAGGAAGAAATACAGCAAAGTCAGAGATAGAGAGCAGTATCTACAGGGGGATTGAGAATGGAACAGATTCTTCTACCCTAGTCCAAAGGAACTCAAGGGAAGGCAATGCTGTGAAGTGTGCATTTTATCACACATGGTCCATATCTATGCAGATATCACACATTGTCAAGGTAATTAACTATAAATATTAGGTGTCTGAAAAGAGACACCATGTATTCTGCAAAAATCATTGATTGCATTTTTTATTCTGATATGTATATTTCAGTCGTTTTAATATGACATGAAAAGGATAACATGAAACCTAGTTAGATTGCTGCCTAACTTACAAAGCCATGTCTGACCCAACTCTGTTAGAAATGCTACATCTAAAGAAATTCCAATCCCTCCGCACCACATGCTCAGGAGACCTCAGCCTCATTAAAACAATCAACAGAACATGCTGGAGAGACAGGTTTATAACCCAGAGACTGCCCATGCTATGGAATAGACTTCCCATAAATGTCAAGCAGAACACCTCACTGGCCCTCTTCAAGAGAAATCTTGATGAGTGGATGGAAAATAGAAAATTCACTCTGGGGATCCCTCCAGTGGCTCTACTTGACAGAGGCACTAGGAACTAAGGTTGGGTGTCATGATGCCAGGGTAATCCTATGGGCTAGGCTTGTAAAGGCTCCAGGGCCATTAGCCTAGTACACACCTATGAACCTAAATGTAGACTCATGACAGCTAAAAATTGCCTTGGACAGTTAATCTGCACATTTCCACATCTAGTAGATGAAATACAGACAGGAATTAGCCTTGAATATATAGTTTTGAAGCATTTGTAAGAATATGTATAATCTGCCCACATAGTTATGAATTCTCTCACAAACTCTAATTGCATTATCTGCAGAGGAAGACTTTACCAATCATCCCTCAGACTGACGGTTTAATCATTAACCCATCTTATCTCTGCCACCTTGTATATTCTGTGGTTTTCCTTATAATCTGGTGTTCTCTTAGTTGAAAGACATTTGCATAGGTAAGAGTTACAAGGAGCTAATACCTTGAAGTACCATCTCACCTCTTTGCTTACCTAAACAGTAATACGGGATAATATTAGAGTAGTTCTACGTAGATATAATACATTATTAAAGACACACTATAAGAAGAATTACCATGGCATAAAAATGTGGTTAATGCTATTTGAAGTATGAAAGGGAGATGAGAACCTAAGTCTATCTTGACTGATTAGAACATGCTGGAATAATTAAAAAACAGAAGGTTAGCTATTACTTTTATTCAGTAACTTATGCCATTAAATGGATCTGAGTGGATATATTACATTCAGGCTTTAAATTATAACAATCGCAATGTAAGGATTACATTTCTGGAAACTGAAGTAAAAATGAAACAAATGTTTGCAATGTCAGAAGGTGGAGATTACTTTATCAATATTACTGCAATTTATCATTTATTTTATTTTTTTGCATTTCTTAACTGATTTAGTCCAACTTGCCCCAGAGAGACATTTTTCAGCACAGACCTAAGGAGAAAAGCTCCAGGAAAGTAAATGAAAAATAAGAAAAATCTAACAATTCAAGTTGTAAGATACTTAGTACAAAAACAGAGAGAAATATACAATATGAATGTATACAAGGCAAAAGTACAGTATTTTGAGAATGCAGTAACAATATGTTTGAGAAGTTTGGTTAGCATTAAGTTATTTACAAGAAACGTAGTAATGCCTAAAATAAAATTCAGAGTAATATCATGACATAGTACAACAAAGATGCATTTAATAGCACAGGTACTAACTACAGAGAGAGTAATATATGTAGATAGTTTAGGTAGATACCAGGCAGATATGTAGGTACTAACTGCAGAGAGTAATATATGTAGACAGTTTAGGTAGGTACCAGGCAGGTATTTAGGTACTAACTGCAGAGAGTAATATATGTAGACAGTTTAGGTAGGTACCAGGCAGGTATTTAGGTACTAACTGCAGAGAGTAATATATGTAGGCAGTTTAGGTAGGTACCAGGCAGATATGTAGGTACTAACTGCAGAGAGTAATATATGTAGACAGTTTAGGTAGGTACCAGGCAGGTATTTAGGTACTAACTGCAGAGAGTAATATATGTAGGCAGTTTAGGTAGGTACCAGGCAGGTATTTAGGTACTAACTGCAGAGAGTAATATATGTAGGCAGTTTAGGTAGGTACCAGGCAGGTATTTAGGTACTAACTGCAGAGAGTAATATATGTAGGCAGTTTAGGTAGGTACCAGGCAGGTATGTTAATTTACCAGGCAGACATGTTAATTGAGAGAAAAAGAAAAATTAATTGGGTAATTTCCTGACAAGTACATATCCATGCAGGTTAGAAATGAATTTTTAGTTGCGTTTTGAATTGGCCACTTTTGGTAGTAGAGCAAAGGGACAATGGAAGTTTGTTCCATGAGTTTGCAGTTGAATGACTGTAAAGTATTTTCCCAATATTTTTGTTTGGCTTGGTCACCTGCAGAAAGTTTTGTTACGTGAACCTGTCAAACCCATTTCTTGCTTTTGTGAATAAGTGAAGAACTGCCTTTTTCTTTTCTATTATAGGCTATAGGCCCCAGCACCTTTACTAATCTCAGAACCCTCACACAGCAGAATGTGTGAGGGCTAATGGTTAAGGTGTTTGCCTTACAAACACAAGGTGCAGGGTTTAAGTCACACAAGGGATAATTGGCTAGGCTTAAAATGGCTCGCAAGGGCCGTTAGCTTAGTACTAATCTATGAACATATGATTTATGCCCCTATTTACTCCCTCAGTTATGCTAATACCCTATGTGCCATATCAGCCCTTGAGAGGATTACTCCTTTCCAGGTTTATGTTTAACTCCCAGTTTTAGGGTATCAGCAGTAAGAAACATGGTCAGTAACACAGTTCTCCAAGCTTATCACACAAGGTGGGACACAGATATGTGGCTAAACACTTGATCTGCTGCACAGATTGAATCTTCAGACATGTAAATACTACTTTGCATGTCAGAGTAACCCCATGTTGATAGTGTTCCTCATGCAACTGTTTGCTGCTCTAGGAGTATCATCCAGCTCCATGTATGAAACATGTGTTGGAAATTGTCACAAGCAGATCAGCAACTGTTCACTGCTTGCTTCCTTAGTTGCCTTCATATCTCTCAGGTCGCTAATCAAATCTGTTTTATTTCTGGAGTGTGAAGATGCAAGGGTTTTATCATATGGAAGATAGGAGCGTGGTTTATAGAAAATACTCCTTTTCCAAACATGCAGGCATCATTTATTTATTTAGTTATACATTGTTGACCAAGATGCCCACTTCGTAGAGCTGACTCTCATGGAGAGTCCAAGGGAAAAATTATCCATGCAAACTATATCACTAACTAGGAAAAGAATTCCATGAGCTCCATTTGATTTAGTTCAAGGGCTGCAATGAGAAGACTTAGGGGATAAAGAGTCCCTAGGAAGGCAATGATGAGAAGATATCCTGAATCTACAGGTGGTAGCAAGTAGCAGGTCATCTCAATGGCTGCTTCAGAATAACTTCAACTGACCTTTTGTTCTTTCACGTAATGTCACTGAGGTGAGGGGAAAATCACACCAAACAAGTGGGTTGGATAATGAGTGTCTGACTGACCTGTAAAAACTTTGTGCCTGAATATTTTGTGGGTGAGAACTGGCTTATTAAGTGGCATGCAGTGGTATTCACTCAACATTCCTTGTGTGGCAGATTACCCAGAGCTGTGGTAAACATATAACTGTGTCAACAGCCTATTGGACATGTCGGCGCAAAGAATTCATCCAGGCAAATACTACAGAGACATCCCGGAGATGGTAATTCTGGTTCTGGCAATCTGAGTCAGGACTTATCTTATTGATTATGTTCAGTCCTGAAGTATGGCAGGTGCTAGATGTACACCTCAAAATGCTTCCTGGGCTCCTAACTTCCTTGGTCACTTCTGTTTACATCTGCTGACTTATCTCACTGGTCACTCGCTGACTCATCTTACTCTGTCCACCTCACATCCGTATATGATGGACTCAGTTATGGAGCTTTCATAATTAGCAAATATGCTTCACTGTAAATACCCCAGCCATGTTTTTGATCATTATTTATATATATCTTTGTCTAGATATAGATACAGTGATAGATATGCAGTAAATACCTAGATAGATATATCTTAACTGCTGGTATTATTTATATATTTATAGATTCATAGGTAAATACTAAGGAATTAGCCTACAGACTATTATGAGCCTTGCCAATAATCCATGTTCAAAACGTTTCCTCAGGCCTCAGGGAGGTCACCCCAAGACAGACTAGGAGACTGTTAGAGGTTGCCCTTCCAACTTTCTAAGTTTACTTTAAATGTGACAAGAGTGTTACTCTGCATGACACATACTAGAAGTTTGTTCCAGGTGTGGGGTATGTATTGGATAGAATCTATCATGCCATTGTGTCTTATTTATGTGTTTATGAAGGTTTAGTTAATAAATTATGAATATGAGATATAATTACTTCTGTGAAGAAACAGGAGGTCAAAGAGGGTTGGATCTTTCATGGTGTGAAAGGCTAGAGAGATTTCTCTATGAAGTAGTGTATAAAAGAGACAGGGTACAGATAGAGAACTGCCAGTCTATCCTGATCGCTAAGATTTTAGAGGCCACTGATTTATTTTATTCTATTTATTTTATTTTACATTTGTTTACCGGGCTGGTCCAGCTGGATATAAGTCCATTTTCAGCAGAGGCCCGGGGAGAAAAGCTCTAGATACAGACATTAATATCAGACTTTACAAATTTAGTTAATTGAGAAAAAAATATAATAGTATTAGCAATAGCATGTTCTTACAGAAGCAGCTATTTCGAAATTAATTACTGACAAAAGATATACAAATTATGCATGACAATAGGAAAGATTTAGTGAAAGATTTGTTTGAAGGAGAATAGAGAGTACTAGTAGCACACTGAAAGCTAGTCAGGGTTAGTGCAGGGGCAGAGCCAGTGAGTTTTGAGGTGAGTTCTAAGTTGGGATTTGAAACAGGGAAAAGAAGAGATAGCAGTGATTTTGTCAGGAAGAGAGTTCCAGGCTTTACCTATTGTGTTTGAGAACAAGAATTTGCCTGCCAAGTTATTGGATTCGCAAGATGATATAAGAAGTTTGTTAGAAGAACGTAGGTGTTTAAGGTTGCAGTAAGGTGTGATAAGGGAGGCGAGTACAGGGGTGTTAGTGGGTTTGTAGAGGATTTTATGGGCTAAGGAGAGCTGGTGATATAAGATGAGATTTTGCAGCTCAAGCCATCCTAATTGCTTTAAGTTTATGCAGTGGTGGGTTCTAAAAGAGCCAGAGGCAAATCTGGCAACACTGTTATAGGCAACAGCCAGTTTGCAGAGGTTAGATTTGGACAGGTATGTGTAAATAGGGGAGGCATAAAGGAGGGAAGAAATCAGATGGGTATGGGCAATGGAAGTTCTGGTAACTGGGGTGAGGAATGGGTTAATTCTATACAGGGAGCCTAGTTTTCTGTTAACTCATTTTATAGTGTTGTTGATGTGATAGTCAAAGCATAGGTTATTGTCTATCTCTACTCCGAGGAGCCTGGTAGTGGGGTCAGGTGATATGTTAGTGCCATTACTAGACAAGACAGAGAAGTTGAGAGTGGAGGATTTCCGGGTGGGGGAGAACAGTAACAGTTTGGTTTTCTTGGGGTTTAGGATTAAGCATCATTTTAAGAACCAGGTTTCAACAGTTTGGAAAGTCTGTTGGGTGAAAGATTGCAGTTCGGAAGGGGAAGAAGCAGAACAAATCAAAGTAGAATCATCGGCATATTGTATACAGGTTGCAGAGGAAATACTGGTATGAAGATCATTAATAAAAATAGAAAACAGAAGGGGGCCATGTATAGAACCTTGTGGTACTCCGAGGGTGATGGGCAGGTGGTTGGATAAGTTACTGTGCCAGAGCACTGCCTGTTGTCTGTTATGAAGATAGGAGTGGAACCACATAACAGCTCTTGAGTCTAGTGAGAATGTTTTAAGTAAATTTAAGAGTATCTGGTGATTGACCATATTGAAGGCTTTGGATAGGTCAATAAAGAGAGCAGAGGCATGGATATTATTATTTCTATTTTTGTTGATACAGTCAGTAAAGGAAAGGAGGGCTAAAGTGGTGCTGTGGAAAGGTCTGAAGCCATGTTGACAGTCAGCAAGTAGGTTGTTTTTCAACAGGTGATTAAGAAGTTGTTTTTGGATGCATTTTTACATGATTTTAGCCAGGGGGGAGACTAGGGCTATGGGTCGGTAGTTTGAGAGTTCTGTTGTATTTCCACCTTTATGCAGGGGAATGATATGTGAAATTTTCCAGACAGAAGGAATATAGCCTTCAACAATGGTTCTGTTAATCTTTTTTGATCTTTGTTTTAGTGAGGATCCTCTGAAAACTCCCAGGTTGAATGATATGTTGAAACAAAGAAATATCAAAATAGGTATTATATTCAACAATGGGTATGAACAAATATGAGTAAACAGAACTTAGGGCTGCCTTTGGAAAACAGATAAACCAGATAGACGTTTTTTTCTAAACGACCATGAAGATATGATGGGAAAAAATAAGGGATTGTCAACAAGTCAGCTTGGATCACTGTTTTGTTTACCACAATGAATTATACTGCATTTGTTTTTCACATTTAATTTCAGAGCATTGTTCATAAATGATTTGTTAACACAGTCTAAGGCATGTTGGAGCAATTCTGAATGAATGGAAGATCAACTAACAACACTCAATTAGCAGTCATCTTCAAAACCAGATAAGCATACGCCAGGAGTGTTGGCATCAAATTTGTTTGAAAAGTAGATGCCAAACAGAAGAAGAACTAAGACTAAATTCCGTGGTACACCACTTGTAGCTTTCTTGCCTTTAGAAGTCTTGCCTGCAAGTCTTACCACATGAATTATGTGGGACAACCACAACACACAATATAAAGGTATGTATTCACAACTGTAAGTCAGTCAGTAATGCCTGCATAAGGAATGGTGTCAAAGGCTCTGACCAGATCCAGATATTCCGTGTGTGCTGCATAACCACCGTCTACCACTTTGGTTACTTTTTTCAAATAAATTATTGAGATTAAAAAGGCAGGACCTTCCTTTGACAAAGTCAAACAGATGAGGAGCCATATTAATCAGGACTGAGATAATACATTCGACAGTTTTACATATGATGTTAATGACAGAAATGGGTTTATAGATATTGGGGTCTGTGTTGGGCCATAATTGTTTAATAGCATTAGAATTTGTTTTCCAGACTTCAGGAATGTAACCAGTGGAGACGTTTCTATTAAAGAGGTTAAGTAAGGTTTTGGTGGGTCATATCTCATACTCATAATCAGGTAATCTGCTATATTACCATGGCCCATGAATGAGGTATCTGTACCTTTTGAAGGGACTGAGAGGACTTGTTCCATAGTAATATTAAATGCATTATAATTCACTAAGCTCTCTGTGATTTTGTACTCAGCTGCTCGGTCACTCTGTGTGGTCATCATTTGCTGTCCCTGTTTGAATTGCTAAGTGTAATATTGTAAAGCTGATTGTTCTTTGCTTAGTATTTTAATTGTCACTGAATGTAAAATATTCACTAAGAATTGTATCATCGTTTTACTCTTCCTTCCTGTTTTTAAATTTATTGATAAGATGTTATTATCAGCTGTAGAATATGCCTTTGGCATTATCCGCACACACACACACACACACACACACACACACACACACACACACACACACACACACACACACACACACACACACACACACACACACACACACACACACACACACACACACACACACACACACACACACACACACACACACACACACACACACACACACACGCACACACGCACACACGCACACACACACACTGGTGTAACAAGAGATGCAGATAATGATATTATTCTAGACAGCTGGTTGCTGTATAAGCTTAGCCTCACACAGATAAAAAGATAGGTGATGTTTCCTCCCCCTTTTCTTGTGTGGTGCGCACTCGCAGGATCGACTGTGATAATGCTGTATGACATCGCCTATTGCTGGGCTGACTTTGTGTCACAGAGATAAACAAATACGTAGACTCTGTGTGATACAAATCACTGCTTAGTTAATCTGCCTGACCCCATAGCCTGAATCTCTACACCTCCATTCTCTCCGTCTGCCTTAGATTTCTGTGTCTTCCTTTGTCTTTTCTCATCATGGCTTCTTCACTGCTTTTATAACCGCTCTGTTTACATGGGTGAGTTCTGTCGTTCTTCTCCCCACTCCTCCTCATTTATGGGAACAAGTGCTTTTCAGACTATTTAGTCATATTGCCATATGTATCCTGCCCTCTCATCCCAATAACAATGTCTCTGTCTCTTCCTTACTCCCATGATGCTCACTTCCCATCCATAATTTTACTCTTTTGTTCACATCCCTAACCTAATAAATATTGATCTGCTTACTAGATCATTCTTTTTAATCATGCTTTTGCTCCCTTTCCTAACAATGATATGTCTTTTTTTTCTTTCCAGAGCTGGTTCTGATGTTCCACCTGTGTGACCAAGGGGGTGAGCAGGTAACATAACCTGTCAGTTAAAGAAGGAAACCAACGTTTTCTCTCCTGTTCCTAGAAGCAACCTCTATTCAACTCACTACTCTGGATCTACGCACTTGTCTCTCCAGACAGCTCACTATGAAAATACTGAATTGCTTGAAGCAGACTCCTGGGAGTATTTTATTTTGGGTGTCTCACCAGAAGTCAACAGTGAAAAGGGGGTTTGTGGTGTAGCATCTCTGTCTGGTGCTAACTTCTCCATCCACTCTGCTAGGATCAGCTTAATAAATGCCCCTACTTAAACCTTGTTATGACTATAGAAGGTTATGAGTGAGGTTCTGATCATACCCAGCTTATTATATGTGAGACATGGATGACAAGAAATTCACCTTGAGAGCAAAGCTTAAGATGCAAACACCAGCATCTATTTCAAAAATATTTTATAAAGGGGTGAAATCAAAGTCCAAAACTTGATACTTTGATTTGCATGTAGCTTTATCTTCTCCATATACTTTCAGGTATGAAAAAAAGAACTTGTGAAAGGGTATAAGGGCAAAGTGTTTTACCAGCTTTGAAAACCTGTAGGAAACATTTATTAAGTGCTGTCAAACAGTCAGCAGCATATCGCTCACCTTCTGTGCTTTAGAATTCCAGACAAATCCAGAAATAATGAGGGAATAATGGACCGAAATCAAAAAAAAGGAAAAATCCGGGAGTTTTTAGATATTGCTCCACTTCACTTAAAATTTAATAGAATGACAGCTTTTGCATCAACATGCACTTTCTTCTGAATAATAAGACTTATGAAACCCTATTGACTGGTCAGGGACTGACTGACATTTTTCCTCAGTGATTTACCAAAAAATCCAAAACGTTCGAAAAGGACAGAGCAAAAATATGAGGCAAAATCATTGATATTCTGCATAATCAGGGACATATGAGAAGAACAGCATGCAGAAAGAAAGTGTTCCTCTGGCAGCAGGTAAAACAGCTTTTAAATACTATTAGATGCTTCATTCTGCTATATCTTCTGTTTACAGGTGTGATAAGGTAAAGTTCTATCAGCTTCTAACAGGTGATTTACCTTCTGACTCTGTTCTTTGCTAGCCGGGACTGTCCATAGGTTCATAACTTCATAGGTTACTACTAGGCTATTGATCCCGAAGACTATTAGTATCCTAGCCGTAGGAAGATACAAACTGATATGTCTAATTTATACTTTGTTTGAACCCATTTCAATGAGAGCTTGATGGGTGGACTCAGAGTGCATTTATTGTTGTGCTACATTCATCTAAGTTACACTTGAAGAGGGTCAGTGAGTTAATTTGCTTTGCATCCAAAAGATGCATAAAGTAGGGATTCCCTGGAATATTTCTCTATCTCTCCAAAAAGTCCTATTTATGTTAGCCGGGTGATGTTTACACAAGTACATACCAAAGGGGGCATTATACCCTGTTATGGGCCTGATGAGGAAGAAGAGGACAAAAATGATAACTTCTTTATATCTGATAATAATACCCCTAATGAGTATTCTGGGAAGTTTAAAGTGTTCCCTAATAACTGTGGATTCAGGATGATCAAATGACATCATCAATGAATGTGCCCAGGTCCCTAATACATGAGTCATCATTCAAAGTGGTGTCAGCTATGGGGTAAGTGCATGAGTGCTCAGTTTTGCTAAATGACACAATGCTGCATTTCTTGGCATTTAGTTTTAGGTCATGGTCCAGGCCCCGTGTACTAGTGAGTGTTAGTTTTTCTGAAAAATCTGGAAATCAGATCAGTAGTTAATGACAGCTCCAGGTTCACATTGATTTGCAGACTTTGTCAGTCACAGACTCTTGATGTTAGTCTTGACATCGGCAAAGGAAGTACTAAAGAGAGTGGTCCTGGGAATGATCTCTAGAGACTACCACTAGTAACTAGTCTTTTTGAACAGAGCATGCCTCCCAAACTAATACCCTCTTTTTGAACAGAGCATGCCTCCCAAAGTAATACCCTCTTTTTGAAGATAGCATACCTCCCAAACTAATAGACTGGATTCTGTCCATTAACCAATTTGCCATCCTGTAGCTAATACAGGGATTTATATTCAATTTGATTAGCTTACTGATAATGTTAGAATGTGGCACTGCATGAGGGGACTTGGATAGGTCTTGCTAGGTGGTGTGAAATGATTTGTCTGAGTTTTATGCAGCAGTGACTTGTTCTAAGAAGCCCATCAGGTTCAAGAGACAAGATCAGCCTTCACCAAACTCTACATGGCATGAGTTTGGGGTTTCTAGACTCCCTATATTCTTTCCATAATAATGTATTCCATTGCTTGGCTCATAAGGCCAATGAGGCTTATAGATCTATAGTTTCTTGGATCAGTAGTGGAGCCCCCTTGTAGAATGGAATGACAACTACAGTTCTCCATTTCTTTGACAGAAATCTAATGGATAGTCTGAGGTTGAAGTAGACTTAGTACTGAGTATACCAAACAGTGTTTGGTGCTGACAAAAGGCAGCTTGGCTCATTATCGTGGCCTATGGGACTAATGTTTTGGCCTGCATTCAGGACTTACTTGGAAGTGATTAGAGGAGTTGGTGTGGGTGTGCTAATAAGCTGAGAAAAACTACAGGGACATAGGGGACTAACATTAGAGCTGAATTTGACCATTAATATGCTGGCTGGTATCCACAGGGAATGAATTATTCCCTGTCATGAAACGTAATCTTAAAAGTGCTTAAGGTGTCCTTAACAGGGTTTTGTTAACCACTCCTAAGCACTGTTAAGATCGGGTCTTGCACTAGAAAAGTGGTTAAAAATATTATCTTTTTCCAAATTTCTGAGTGCAATCAGCCAACAAATGAAACAGGAAACACAAACCAGTTTACCTCCAACACTACCAAGGCACCAGTTTACCCCATCAGCCAACCAAAGAAATTTTGCATGTAAGTAAACTTAAAAATAGGAAGAAGTTATCCAGTTTCTTCCCCCAAAACATTCATAACAACCCTAACATTCTTCTTTCCCCTGAAAATTTCTTACAGGTATTCATCCCTCTTTCTGCACGACCCACCCTCCCATCGAATGCACCAAAGCCAGACCCCAGCCCATTTGAATTCTCCCTACTATCCTGCTTCAGGGAGATCACTATAACTGATTTAGAAACCTTAATAAAATCTACAGTGACAGTCTTCCAGACTCAGATGGTATTAATCCATGGTTTGTCAAAACTTGTGCAGAATACATCTCACTCTCACTAACGCACATCTACAACTTTTGCTTCTGCTACAATATCCCCCCAAAATATAGAAAGACACCATGATTAAATCTGTACCAAAAACAGTCCATAAACATGTGCTAATTTCAGACCTTTTCTAAGTGGTCTCAGTCCAGGGTAAAGTACTTGGAAAACTTACATACCACCAGGGATCCAGCTACTTCTCTGACCAGTCACTCATGTGCAGTAAGTATCACAGGTTAAAGACAAATTGCAGCACCATAACAGCCATCTGGACAGTAATTGAAAATGTGTGTCTCTTTTAACTGGTAAACTCCTGGTAAATGGTATCACTACCTCTTACCTCTTGGCTCTTCTGTAAGTAGCACTTACCACCATTTCATATCCATTTCTTTGGCTGGTGCAGTGGTACAGAGGTGTAGCAGTAGTATTGTCACCTCATAGCAAGAGGTTCTCTGGTTCAATTTTCACCTGAAGTGCCTTCTGTGCAGTCTGCATGTCCTCCCTGCCTTCGTGTGTGCCTTCTCCAGCTACTCTGGTTTCCTCCCATGTTACAAAGACATGCATCTGGAGTGTTTCTCCTCTGGCCTCTGCTGAAAATTGTCCCTATTCCAAGTTGGACTTTCCCAGTAAACAAAAAATAAAAAAATAAACTTCTGCATAATTTGTCATGTTCTTGTTCATTAAAATGTGTTTCCTGGAGTGAAGCCCAAAATATTCCTCTTTCTATAGAGTTATTCTATCTGTTCTCACTGAACTGAAGATTCCACTTGTCTGTCAGTTGATGGAAAGGACTGAGGCTATATGCTGTTAACAAGCTGTTTCCAGTAGACCAGGGTTTGAGTCAGTCAGCCTTCATTTGATTACTGTTTGAGTCTGAACATGTTACTTAACCAAGCAATGCTCTGTGCATTTGGTAAACTGCACTGGGCTCCTCAATGGTCTCTTTCACCACTTGCCTGTTATCTACCTAAGAATGTATTTGTATTTCTAAAACACAAATAACCCATCATTTTAACTTAGCCAGGCTTATTGTTCCAACCCCTAAATTATTTTCTGTCCAATAGACAGCACCCATCACCATACATTTATCTACATAACATGGAGGTGCCTCTGGGATTCCTTCCAAATGGAATCCAGTTTGTAATATCTCTTCTTAATGAACGACTTAATTAGACATTTGGAAAAATTAGATTTTATAGGTTGTGAACTTGGAGTTCACTTGTCTGGTAACACAAGACATCATAAATCTTGTTTTTTTTCCTAAAGTAATATTGCAGTTCTCTTATAAATATGCAATTTTACTGCTTTCTCTACAAATGTATACATTTTTTGTAATATCCATAACAAAAGGAAAATGTAACTATTCAGTCCTATTCAACTCTTAGCCATAAAATATAGTAACAAATCACAATTTCTTTCATCCATTAATAACTGAGCATTGCCCAATCTCACTTTCAGTGCCAGAACCCATGTCTTATTTATTCATGTGCTTATTTATTTATTTATTTCCATTTGTTAACTAGACAATGCAACTTGGCTGATAAAGTACAGTTGTGTAAGGATATAACAACTGTCCAGCTTCTAAACCTTCAGGTCACTTTCCACAAATCCAAACTGTAAAGCAGCTTGAGCTGAGCTGACTAACAGAGAGAGGGAGGCTGAGCCCTAAAAGGACAATGCTAGGAGTAACAATCAAACAAACAAACAAACAAACAAACAAACAAAGAAACAAATAAACAAATAACTAAATAAATAAATAAGTAATCACACCCTAGCATAAAGACACACCAAAAAACAAGGAGGATGGAGGGAGGGAGGGAGCAGCTGCTGCAGTAGTGACCATTCAAACACCTACTGTTATGGTGAGTTCAGTGTACACAAATGCACTGAGCTCTTCATACTGATCTTTGCTGCAGTGGCCTGAGCTGTATGGGTAGATGACCACAGACTGTTATGTTTGGAAGTGGAAGGAGAAGAGTCCAGGAGTCCCTGGAGAATGGTCCTAGTAAAGCTTTATCTAGACCTAGAGAAGGAATCAAGCTTATAGTGCTCTGTATGTACAGAGGACCAAGTAGCAGTTTCTAGAATACTTCCAGTATCCAACCCTTTCCAAAATGCCATAGATGAAACCAAAGCCTTGGCAGAGTAAGCTTTGACCCTACCCGGATTTGGCAAGGTGACTATAACAAAATGTGATAGAGTCAGACAAGCATTTAGAAATAGTCTGTTTTGTCACAGGATGTCCCTTCTTCTTAACTTCACAAGAAATGAACAAGTGAGCTGAACATCTGAGAGATGCAGTTCTGTCAAGATAGTACCTGAGTTGATCTGTGGACACCCAAGGTATGGGGCATCCTTTATTATTTTTAGGTTCGAGAAAGAAAATGGGGAGAGGGATAGTTTGGCTTAAAGTAATCTTGAATACCACTTTAGTCATAAAGAAGGATTAGTTGTCTAAGAAATTCTGTCCGTATGAAAAATAAGTCCCAATGCATTAGAGGGACGAAAGCACCAAGTGTGCCTAATAAATGTTTTTTTAATCACTTTGCTTATTTTACTCGAGACCTTTTTTGTGTTTTCTCACTTTATGAGATTTATTTGGTGATTCAACAATTTCTTACCACCAGCTGGGACACTGTTTGGTTCTCTGTTTTGAAAATAAGGAAGGGCTGACTCATCGTAAGAGCTTAAAACTCAAGTACCCGTCCTGCAGATGTCAGAGCAATCAGTAAAACTGTTTTCCATGTTAGGAACTCCAACTCAGTCTGATTATCTCTCTCAAATGGAACAAGTGTTAGCATCTGTAACACACAATTAAGATCCCAAGGAGGGGCCACCAGTTTACTTGGAGGCCTCTTATACAAACCCTTTTCAAGAACATTTTGGCATGAGGATCCATGGGAAGGAATGCTGAAATGACCAATAAATGAACCTTGACAGAAAAATAAGAAAGGCCACATGATAATAACACACACATTTGTAAAACCAGAGAAAAACTACCCATGAATGGATACTGGTTATCTTGTTGGCACCAACTAAAAACACATTTCCATTTGTTAATATATGATTTTCTAGTAGCAAGCTTTCTAGCCTCTGTTAGTACCTGCTACATATCCTCAGAAAACAGGTGATTAAAAGGAATTAAGACCCTAACATCAAGGCAATCAGTTGAAAATGATTGATGTCAGAGTATATCAGACACCCCTGCTGTTGTGCGTAGGTCCATTCTGTGAGGTAGCTTGTGGTAATTATCCCTGGTGATTTCCAAAAGAAGAGTGAACCATTGTTCCCTTGGCTATAAGGGAGTCACCACAATGATCTTGGGAGATTCCTTCTGAATTTTCAGAAGTACCCTGAATATTAGTAGAAAGGGTGGAAATGCATACAAGAAAATTTCTCTCCAAAGAATAAGAAAGGCATCCGTCTTCCAGGCCTTCTTGCATAGAGTCCTGGAACAGAATGTTGCCAGTTGATTGCTCAGAGAGGAGGAAAAGAGGTCTACTTGAGGAACTACCCACAGATGGATCAAGTCTTGGAAACCCCCTCATCTAGTCTCCATTCATGAGGGTCTGCTCTGATCTTGCTCAGTTTGTCTGCCACACAGGCTCTGGCACCAGTTGTCTGTTTCTATGAGGCTCTTTTGGAGGATGCTTGTGTCAGCTGGAGAGTCGATTATGGTGCCCAGTCCTTCCGTGTTGGCCTGTACCTCTGAGAAATATATACCGAACAAGAGAGGTCCCAGGACTGAGCCTTGTGGGATGCCACTTGTAACTGGTTTGGAGTCTGATATGGCTCCAGCAATTCTAACCATGTGGGTTCTGTCCTTGAGCCAGTTTGCAACCCATCTAGTGACATAGGGGTTTATATTTAAGCTGGTGAGCTTATCTATAATGCCTGAGTGGGGTATTGTATCGAAGGCTTTTGTGAGGTCCAGGTAGGCTGTGTGGACCACCTTCCCCTCGTCAATGGCCTTGGTGACTGTTTCAAAGAAATCAACCAGGTTTAAGAGGCAGGATCTGCCCTTAACAAAGCCAAACTGGCTAGGATCCAGTGTCTGTAGGGCCCCAATATCTTTATTTATGAGGTCCATGATGATCCTTTCCATAGCTTTGCAGACCAAGCTAGTCAGGCTTATGGGGCGATAGTTTCCAGGATCCATTGAGACACCACCTTTGTGGAGAGGGATCACTGTTGCTGTACAACACTCTTTGGGTACATATCCTGTGGTAAGGCTGAGACTGAGCAGTAGTTTTATGTTTGGGTTTAGCTCTTCTTGGAGTTCATGTAGGATGCAGCCCGGGACACCGTCTGATCCCATTGATGCTGTGTTTTTTGCTTTGGAGAGGGAGGCTCTTACCTCAGCATCTGAGATGTCAGGGGGGTAGCACTCTGCTGGGATAGATATTTGCCCTTTTGGTGGGGAGGGCAGGGGAGTTTGTGCTGAACCTGTCAGCTAGGATGTTGGCAATGTCTGTGGGTTCGGTGTATTTTATGTCATTTTGGACTAAATCTGTGCATATCTGGGAATTCCCACACAGGTTCCTAACATAACTAAAGAAAGCCTTGTGATTATCCTTAGTGTCCTGTGCAATTTTTCTCTTGAAGCTGGCCTTAGACAATTTTATGAGTGCCCGTAGTTTTTTGCTAACACTGATCAGAGATGCCTTCCCTTTTTGGGATTTTGCTCTATCATGTAGTAGCTTCCTCCTTCTATTGTATAGTTTGTTTATGGCTGGGGTCCACCAGACAGGATGTCTGCCTTTGGAGGATTGGGTCTTGGTTTCATTTGAGATCGCATGATCCATGCATTTCTGAAGGTGTTCATAGAATGCGTTTATAAAGGATTCTGCGGTCTGGGCCATATTTTCCACAGGCCTGGGGGCTTTGAAGAATTCCACCTCGGTTTTGAGGAGTGTGAAATTTGCTTTAGAGAAGTTTTTCACTGTGGTTTTCTGGGCAGGGGGTGGGGTCAGGATGTGAATATCCAGTGAGATTAGTTTATGGTCTGATCTTACCAGTGAGGGATACACTTCTGGTCCAGAGCATAGAGTCCCCATGTTGGTGATGATCAGGTCCGGTATGTTTTCCCCTCCCCTCAGCCAGCAATCCTTGATGTGCACATATATTGCCCATATGCAGTCTCCAATTCTACTAACTACATTTCCCAGCAGGCCATTTCTGTCACTGCTTGAGAGGTCAGCAGTTACAGTGCAATAATGATGAAAACATAACAGGACTTGTTCATTTGTAATTGTGCTGCTTGACCCTACAGCTGCTGACTACTCTCTACAACCATAGTGTTTTGTGTTCCCACAGAGTACTGCATGCATGCTTTCCTTTTGCAGTTGTGAGATAAATGCTCTATTTTATAGTACTGTAGTTATAGGCCTCAAACTGTTACAGCAATAAATGTGGACACAGTCATATGGAATAGGGGTCAAAGTTTGAAAAACAGGAATGACTCTTACATACTTGCTGTTACAAACTTTTTGAGGTGATACATTAACAGGTTTTGCACTTGCATGACTTTCGGAAGGGTCACAAGTCTAACATTAGTTAGTGACATCACTCCTCAATCTTTATTCAATTATGTGAGTGAAAACCACAATTATATCTGCAACTATACAAAGACTGGACAATATGTGGAAACATATACAGTTGGCAGGTATTACTGCATTACACAACAACTAAGCCCATACCTCACAACCTCTTACAGCCATAAATGTGGACCAACAATAACTACTTGGGGTATAAAGGTGCACAAATAGCAATGCATTTTACATATTCTTCTACAAACCCAGAAAAGTAATACAATAATAACCTTTTCACTAGAACAGATGTTCTGAAAGGTATGAAGTATGAGAAACAAATGTAATCGTCTGACTGCAGTCCTCAACACTTTGGCTAAGATTTGCCAGACAAACAATTTATGAGAAGCAAACCAAAATTATGAGGCACCAATCTGAACCTTGTACAAAATCCTTACAGTTGAAAGGTATTATAAAGCAGTGTTTAACTTTTAATGTTACAGTAACAGTACTGTTGTGATGCATATATACCACATGCCACTCGCATCCGTGCTAAGCATGTTTCATGGGCTCTAACATTCAGATCATGATCTGCCTCAGCTGTAGAAAAAACAGACCAGAACAGAATACCATTATGAATACCAAGCCTGACTATATGCAGCTTTAAACTATTACAAGTAATGTCTGAAAGTCATACTTACACATCTGTGGGGTGCCACCAGTCCGATATTCCTCAATCAAATAGTCGAGGGTATCCCTCCTCCTCATCCTGAGATCCAGGTAGTGGTTTCTATACTGCTTACCAGTGAGGGGGATGCCAGTAGCACTGGTCAGAGCCCAGACCAGACTATTCCATGCCTCTGTCCTTGATTGTGAGCCATGAAAGTGCTTCTGCAAGAACTGAGGCTCATGGTCATTCACCAGGAGTCCAACAAACACTCTGGACTCCTGGACACCTCACCTTGGAGCCCTAAATCTCAAACTCTCACCAGAAGTGCCTTCCATGTCTGTCACAGAGCAAGGCCAATGTAGAATGATATTTTCCCACCAATTGCACATATTCATGTTTACTCACTTTCTGAGGGTGCACTTTCTGATCCTGCAACATTTGAAACAGCTGTGCATTGCTTACCATCATGCAAACAGAGTGCAAAGGATGCAATGTGTTTTTCATGATAGTAAATGATGTAGAAGTTTGGTAACTAATGCAATTTTATGTTGAGATACAGGCAATTGTATGACTGTGTTGGTTTAATGGGCAGGGCATGCCAAGCCACATAACAGGAACATACTTGCCTGAACATAGTACACATTATACCCACTGTCATACTGTTACTGTTAACTAGACAATACATAGATGAATAAATAATTACACAACTGACACAATATTAGTCAGTCCTAAGTTATATTATATAACCTACACCAGCTCACCTGCTATAAGTGAGAGTGACTATAATGTGAATTGGTACAAGTGTTGGAACCCTGGACTATATGGATTTTAGTCCTGCACTGACAGCTATTGCCACAGGAATGTTAGGAAATCCTTCCTCTGTGTGTCAGTTCACTGATAAATACTGCAATGTCACAACAGTAAAACCAAGAGTGTACATCTTATACTCAAACCCAGAACCATCTAGACTTCAGACCTAGACTTCACACCTGCTGCCACAGAGTAAGATACGTAACATCCCCTAACTTAGTTTTAATTGTAAAGTTCTCACTGTTAACTACAGAGCAATGGTACTTACTGGGTATGTGAGATGCACAATTACATTACTAGAAAGCATCCAGTTTCTATTTTTGGCTGCCTGCCTCCTGTCTGCTCCTGGGTGGTCTAGCCATCCATTTTGCACAATGCTGCTCTACATGCAAAACTGATTACTGCAGCCAAACCTGTTTGTGCTTAGCAGCACATCACTCAGACAATGCACCCCCACAATTCACCCCCCTTCACCCACTAAAGTAAGGCAGAAGGTGAAAGACAAAAAAGGGAAATATAGTATGTTACTACACAGGAGGTATGGCTGCAGAAGTCTGGATTTCCTATGTCACTCTTTAACTGATATCAATTTATATTTATTTATTGGCATTTTTTGACCGGGAAAGTCCACTGGGCAAATACCCATTTTCAGTGGAGGTCCGGGGAGAAAAACTCCACAGTTAATCAAAAAGAGGCAAGAAATATTATACATATTAAATTACAGATCTGGGGAGGAAGGCTCCACAGTTTAACAAACCAAATATCCCAGAACAATATAATTGCAAAACAAATGTTATACAAATATATATACATGCCCATATCACAGGTAAACTATATTATAGAAAAAAAATAGGAACATAATATAGGACAAGTAGTAAAGTATTTCCCGTCACTGGAGTAGATTGAGATCAGATGTGTTAGAAGGTTGGATTCTTGGTGATATAAGTTACAGGATTAAGGGGGTTTACATTGTTATTCACATATACAGCTTGGATTTTGTAAGAAGTAGGTTTTTAGTGCAGTTTTAAATGGCTTCAGGGAGTCTGGTTGGGTAATGGAAGAGGGGAGGGTATTCCATAGTTTGGCTATGTTGTAGGAATATAGGCATTGTCCAGCTCTCTTGTTGGGTTTAGCTATGCTTAGAAGGGTTTTCTCTGAAGAGAAGAGGAATCGAGAAGGGGTGTATGTGTGTATGATGGACGGGAGAGCAGGGCAGCTATTGGGTTGGAAAATTAATTTATGGGCAATAGTTAGTTGAGTAAACTGGAGATAGTGGTGAAATTCTAGCCAGGACAGATTTGACAGAGTTGCAGTGGTGTGAGCGGTTAAGTAAGTTAGATGCGAATTTTGCTATCTTATAGTAGCATTGTTGCAGTTTACTACTGAGGGATGTATGGAGGTTGGTGAAAATGGGGCTTCCATACATAAGGGATGGAATTAGCAAAGTGTCAGCTAATTTGATCCTAGTTTGTTTATAAAGGAAGAATTTGTGTCTGTATAATTTGCCTAACTTGAAGTGGGTTTTCTTTATTGTGTTGACTATATGTTGTTCAAAGGAGAGTTTATTGTAGACAGCAGTTCCTAGAACTTTTGCGAATTGTACCTGTTCTATTTCAGTTTTGTTATGGGAGAGAATTCTAAAATCTGTAGTTGGAGGTTTTGATGAGAATAATAATTTAGTTTTTGGGGGTTAAGCATTAATTGAGAGTCATTCAGACAGGTTTCTATAGAGGAGAAAGCATCTTGGGTGATTTTTTGGAGGTTAGAGAAATTGTTGGAGGATGAGATGATAGTTGACTCATCTGCATACTGAATTAGTATGCTTTGGTGGGAGGCTTTATTTAGATCATTAATGAATACATTGAAAAGTAGTGTTGTAAAATGGACTCTTGTGGGACACCTGTGTTCTTTGCTAGGTAATCAGATTGTTGGTTTTGCCATCTAACTGATTGCTGTCTGTTGTTTAGGTATGAGGTAAACCAGAATATTCCAGTTTGAAAGCAGCCACGTTTCTTTAAGTCTTGCAAAACCTTAATGTGAGAAACTGTGTCAAATGCTTTTGAAAGGTCTAGCAGGAGTACAGTGTATTTTTTTGCTGAGTATTCTTTGCTGAGAATTTGTAGTTTTATCTTGATACTTTACTTACCAATTACGTTCAGCACACTTGATGTGCTTCAACATACACAGTTTAGTGCAATAACATAGGTATTTGTATTAACTCAGTTTTACAAACACCAGTTTTACAAACACCTTTTTATGCACTTGTAATTATTACTTCTTTGCCTCACTAGCTTAGTAGTTGGCTAGATTCACACATTTTTTATAGACAACGCTAGTTGCACTTTTAGTCTGACTATTTGGATTTTTAGCTTTTACTTTAAAAGCAGTTTTTAGTCTGATTGTGTTTGCAAATAGGGCGTGTCTTGTAAGTAGATTTCACTTTAAGTAGTTAACTGACTTTGTAAGTATTAGCCCAGAGAGTATTTAAGCTGTGACTTTTTGTTTTTCTTGATCTGAAGAAGTTTGTTTATTGGAATAAACGAAAAGCGCTTTATCATTTCGTTCTGTGCTACTGTGCGGTTTCGTCTCTACTTTGTTTTTCAGTAGTCTGTTTTGCCTGTTCAGTTTAGGAGTACAGAAGTGGGTAGGCCAGCGTCAAGGGCTTTATTCACTATATCAGTAAAGGAGAGTAAATCTGAGGTTGTACTATGGTCTAGGTGGAAGCCATGCTGAGTGGAAGATAGGAGGTTATGTTTGATGAGGTGGTTGAGTAGTTGGGTTTGAATACATTTTTCTAGGCTTTTTGACAGTGGGGAGAGAATGGAGATGGGCCAGTAGTTTAAGAGATCATGGGCATTACCTCCTTTGTGAAGTGGGTAATAATGGATTTTTTCTATAGTAGAGGGACATATGATTCAGTGATGGAGTGGTTAATAAGAATGCTGACTGGGTAAGCTATAGCTTTGGCTGTTTGTTGTAAGTATTAAGGTAGTAAGTTATCAGCAGAAAGTGAGCAGGGTGTTAATTTGGATAGAAATGTGTGTACTAGGGATGTAGGCACAGGTTGGAGTGAGAAAGGTGGGTTAAGTGGACAACTGTTTGTGGGGTATAGGGGGTGCATAGAAGTAATGGTAGAGATGGGATTTGTTTTTGAGTACGAGTCCTTGATTCATGTTTGGATGGTGTCAATAAAGTGGTTATTGAATATTTGGGCTGTCTGGACCGAGTTTTTGTCAGGAGCGGGTGATGGGTTTTGAATGTTAACAGGATTCAGAAGGGACGATATGGATTTCAGAATTTTTTCAGGTTGATATTTTGGGAGGAGAGTTTAGAGGAGAACTAGGATTTCTTGTCAGTAATAATAAGTTTTCTTTGCAACATTTCTAAGTGTTTTATAGTTTAGTTAATTTTTCTATAGTCCTAAGTTGTTTCCAAATTTTCCAGGCTTTGTCTCTGGACAAGAGGGTTTACTTGGTATGCTTTATCAACCAGGGGGGCATGGTTTGGTTTTATGTGTTTAGTACAGAGAGGTACTATGCTATTTAGCATGTCCAAAACTATGTTGTTAAAGTATTTTACAGCATCATCTAGGGGCAGCGACTTTAATGGGGACCAGTTGTGAGCTTAAAGGGTAGTTATAAATGTTTTTTGGTTAAAGTGGGCAAGGTTTCTGATAGATTTAAATGTGTGAGGTTTGGGGATGTGTACATGGGTTCTGTGGGTGTATGCAGGTAGGTAGTCACTTCAGGTGTTAGGTAGGGTACTGGTTTTGGTATAGTACTGGAGGTGGGATACTAGGACCTATATAGCTTCAGCCCGGGTGTTTAATGCCCATGTAGGCTCTGTGATAAGTTGGGTAAAGCTGTGGAGATTTATGCTGGTATTAGGAGCTTTGGAGGTTAGGTTATGCCAGCTGATGTTAGTATCTCCTAGAATGATAGTTTCTTGGGGGATAGTGTGGTTAATCCACTCTAGGAAGCCTTCTAAATAGGGGGTGTTATGACCAGGGGGATATAAATGGTGACACTACAGAGGTGTTTGTTCGGGTTTATATGGAGGGATGCCATTAAGATTTCTAGACAACCAAAAGCAGGGACTGGACTTGGATGTATATTTATTGTTAAGGAGTCGCTATATATTAGGGCAACATCCCCTCCTTTTTTTGGATCCTACCTTTGTGGATAATGTTGTAGTCTGGTGGAAGGATTTCAGAGTCTAGTATATGGGTTTTAAGCCATGTTTCAGTTATTGCTATTAGGTCTGGAGAGTGGTGACTGAGTCAGGATTTGGAATTCTGTGATCTTGTTGCATAAACTTTGAGCATTGATAGATACAAAGTATAAATCATGGGTTTTAGGGGTGTGGGAAGGTCTGGGTACATTCTCAGGACCAGGGCTGGGGTGAACATCTCCATATTCCGGTAATACTGTGAGGAGATGGAGTAGTCTGTGTGGGTGGTGCTTTTTTAGTGATAGTAATTCTGGGTATTGTAGTATTAATTTCAGTTTAGTGCTAGTGGGGGGTAAGGTGTGGTTTGGCTGAGCATAGGATGTTGCTTGCTAGTAGGGATGGAGAGATGTTGGAATAACTGGTTAGGTTAGCATGTGAGGGAGTGGTTAGTGTTGTGGATAGTGGGGGTGAAATATTTCTTTGAGAGTGAGTGGAGGTGGATATACTGTAGATAATAGTATTAGTAATGAAGTAAGCCATCAGCTGTTATTTGCACATGTATTATATGAAACAGATTTTGATGCACTGCACTTAGTGATCACACAACCTGTTAGGACTATTCCTTGAAATTTTACCAATCTGTGTTGCTTGGTCATTCAGTAGTTATCTGGCCAGTAATCAGAGATATGCAGTCTGCCTCATTTACCTTATACTGTATATGAATATTAACTGTGAATAGTATGATATGCAGTTGTCAGCAAATGAAGGCCAGGTTAGATGGCACAAACAACCATACACTCCTGTTTTGGTGGTAGGAGCAAAGGTGAATTCCTGTTATGGCACATGCAATGGTACACATTTTTATGAGGGGGTGGCCCAAGCTGAGGTCACATTATGGCACAACTTCTGTATGTAAAGATATTCCATTACAAACATATGATGCTAAACTGAGGCCATGCATTGATTGCCAGTACTTTGGAGAGTTATGACTGCATGAAGCTGATGACTACTACTTTCTCTACACATCTCCCACCTTTTACCAGCTTACTGTATCACGTGATGAAATACAAGTGCATGCCATAACAGTATTATACATTACAGTACATGTTCAGGACTTACCTTGTAAATGCTGTGTCTGTACTCCACCCTTTGTGACGTCCCTAGGAAAAACCAACATGGAGTCTGCATGGATGCTGTATATCTTGTTGAATATCCTTACAAGATTGGATGATTAGCATGCAATTCACCTGCTTATGCAGTAATTAGCATCTCTGGAGCACATACTAGGAGAAAAGCAATCCATTAATAATATACTCCATTATAAATAGGCAAATGTTAGGCTCGCTAAACTGATGTTAAAGAGAATTAGTACATTGTTCAACTAACTAAGGCAACCATAATTCTTCACAATATCTCTCTACAGAAGAGCATTGCACTCCAGCAGGTATTTTCCCATTTTGGTACCTACATAATGTATATGATGGAAAGTAGTTAAGAACTAATGTGAAGTCATCAGATCCAGTTTCATACAGGCCCATTTCAATGCTAAATCGTGATTATAAAGTGCTCATATCTATAATGGCTAAACGAATGGCAAACGTAATGCCAAAACTGATAGAAATGGAGCAGTGTGGTTTTTGTGGAGGGGAGGTAAGCATTGGACAACATTAACAGAACATTGATGATCCAGAGGGATGCAGAATGTAAAAATGCAATTGTTGATGGCGGATCTTGATCCAGAGAAAGCATTTGACATAGTAAGATGGGACTTTTATGGGTAGGGCAATTAAAGCATTTGCATTTCCTTAAAAAAACAATATAAGTCTGATTAAGAGGATATATGAGGGATCTGAGGCAAAAAATTAAAGTGGATGGGGTCCCCTCTGATAATTTCTGCTTGAGCATAGGAACTAAGTGGGGGAGTCCTCTTTCCCCTTTATTATTTGCATTATATTTGGAAGCACTGGCAAGGAAAATAAGGGATTCCAAGATTCAAGGATATAATTGATATGGTAGTCAAGAAAAGCTGGTTCTATTTGTAGATGATATTATTTTATAGATGACAAAAGCAGAACAAGACATCACAGTGTTGTGGAACGTTTTGAGACAGTTTCAGAGATCTTTTCGGGATAGAAAATTAATGAAGCTAAAACAAAGGCAATAGAGGTAAATTATGTACCCACACATGAACTGGTTCAGGAATACCCATAGTTATGGGGACATGGTAAATGATTCTAGCTTGGCAGCTAAGCATATGTGGGAAGAGACTGCACAAAAGATAATACAAAAACTAAGAAAATGGAAGCGTTATTATATTGATAGGGGTACGCTGATTCTTCCAGTAGAACAGGGTGGATTGCAATTACCCAATTTGAAGGGGTATTTCAGAGCTACACAGGTAAGACTGCTATACATAGGACAAGCAGAAAACTACAATTGAAAGTGGAAAGGAATGATGACGAAACGGGGAGATGCTCAAGAAACAAGGAGAGGCTGGGATTTTGGATGCAGGCATTTAAGGAGAATAACATTAATCATACAGAATATTACATCCATGAAGTAGCAGAAAGTATTCTAAGAACTAAACCAACACGGGAATGGAAAAAGAAAATTCTGCCAATAATGATGACTGCAATTAGGGATACAGACAATAGCCAAGAGGGGGGCTGGAATTTACTGGAGACAACTGGCAAAAGAACCAAGGTATTGAGAGCAAATAACTAGAGCGGGAAAGATGATAAAATGGGAAGGCGACAAGAATTTATTTGGACTACAAGTTAGAGATTGCCTTCCCTATCAGGGATTGATTTTAGAGTATAGACAAAGAGAAAGAAATAAGGGGGAGGGATTCTAAATGAAAGACAAGCCCTGGAAGAGATTTTAATAGAATCTAGAACAAACACTGTTATTAAGAAAGGAATAATTAGCAGAGCATATAAAACATTGCATGATAACTATATGAATCAGTCAGAGGAAGGTAGAAACAATTGGCAAGAGAGATTGGACAGAATCAGTTTACAAAGAAACAATGTAACAATATATGTATGTCTCCCAAATAGGCATCAAAATCCAGAAGATTTAGGAGTTTTGGCTGGAAATGTTTACATAGATATTTTTATACCCCAAGTAGACTCCAGAGAATTTTTCCTCAGGCAGACAGCAAATGTTGGAGATGTGAAGGGGAAGAAAAATGTAATTCGGAACATATTTTCTGGGAGTGTGGTGAGTTGGAGGATTTTACGGATTCCCTGCAGAGTGCACTGTTGGAGATGCCGGATGGACAGATTGGTCTGATGAGGGAGATTATTTTTTTGAGATATGATACAGAATTGGAATTGCCTAGACATGGTAAGGCCTTGCTGTGCCTAATAATGATGGCTGCCAAAAAGCAATTACTAGAAAATGGAAATCAAAATCTAAACCAAATATACTGGAAACAGTGAATATAGTAACAGAGATAAAACAATAGGAATTAAGATCTTTAGAAAAAGGTAGGTGGAAACTACATAAAAAAAATGGGAATTGTGGGAAGTATACATATAAGGGGGGAATGAGGTTTAAAAGGTGGCAGGACCTCAATGAGCTATGTAATGTTTTGTGAGAAAGATTGGGTCAATTCTAAGTGATGTATAATGTTTACAGCTGGGAGTGTGTCACTATGGTTTGTGATGTAAAATGCTTGCATCTAGGATTGTGTCAGCGTAGTTTGTTTTCATTTATATAAACGTAAGATTGCTTATGTAGTAAGTGATGGTTTAATAAACATGTGCATTGTTTTAAAAAGCAGGAATTGAATAACATATGTAATATTGCTTAGATTATATCATATATAGCAATATATGTGAAGTGCAATGTTTATGTTAATATAGTTTGATTACTTTTATATGAATGTAAATTTGGCTATGTTGCAAGTGATAATTCAATAAAGGTGTATGAAAAAAAATAATAAATGAGAAGTAATGTTTTCACACTTTAATCTGTATGCATTACTTAGAAGTGCAATGATGGCATGGCCTTGGTTATCAAGCCATTTCACAGGTACACAGCATTGAGAATACCTGAAAGGCGAATGCTGTGTTATAACTATATATATATATATATATATATATATATATATATATATATATATACAACACATGGACAGGTCCTTTCACAGTACTTTTAGCATCTCAAAGATGTTTTGTTAGCACAATGGGTCTTTAGTCTATCATTTTGTTTTGGGGGAACAAAGATGAGTTAATGCTAAGGCACTAACTAGACTGCACTGTTATTTTGGGTGGGTAAGCATATTATATTTACTGCTATGGCACACACAAGGATATGTTTCTCTTGTTAGTCTCTCTGTTGTGTATCCTCCATCTTGTTATATATTAGAAATATGCAGGCTCTTTCATGTTTATCCAGGGAGATACTGACAGCTTTCCTTCACTGTTGTATTACAGTTAACTTGTATTTATGTGATCCTCATGTCTTATCATTCTTTGGTCTTGTAGGACACAATGTGCAGTAGGCCCCCATTTACAGATGCAGAGAATAATCTGATGACTGATGCCTTAAGGCAACATGCTGCTGTTCTGCTGTCCAAGGGACAGGCCAATATGGCTGACCGTATAACCCTCTGGGATGAATTAGTGACCAACATTAACAACGTTGGGCTACAGAATCTCACATATCAGCAGGCGCAGCACAGAGCAACAGACATGGTAACAGTTGCATGTAGGCATGCAGCTGTAGTGGCGCATGATTGTCAAGTCACAGTTAGAGGCCTTGCTGTAGAACCCCCTCTCACTGCCAGTGAGGGAGGACAGCTACCAGCAATCCATGGAACATTATGTTCTGGATCTGGAAGCAACTCCTACATCCTAGGAGGAGCTTCCAGGAATGTTTCATAATATGATAAGTAGAATACTGTGGCATAGTGCACTAACTTTAGTAATGTATATGTCTGTTGTCAGTTGTTTGGGTGTGTGGATTTAGGGTTGCAACAGTTAGAAGCTTAATTTAAAATTGTCAGCCACATTCTGTTGACACTTGAGGTACTGCAGATATAGAGTTGTAAATGTATTTGTGATGCCCCAGCACTGGCCCAGTAATCAAGGCACCTCATTCCTCACCAGTAGCACCAGTGGGGATGTACATTGGGATGTTGACAGGTACACACACAGTATTTCCAGATACAGCTCTCTGCATCAAGTGCAAATTCCCATAAGAACACACAGAGACCAGTCAGTCTGTGGCTGCTTTCTCCCTTTTTCTCCAGATCTCCAGTATGACTCCCCACTGGCACAACTACAGGGTTGAGATCTCAGCTTAGTGGCCAAACCAAGACCTCCACCACCCTCTCTGTCCAAGCAGTGCTTTGTGTCCCTGCTCATATAACTCACACACACGCACACACACACACACACACACACACACACACACACACACACACACACACACACACACACGTGCACGCTGACGTTTGATTTATACAGTGAAACACACACCTGGGAAAGGCTGGCACAAGTTTACCAACCATGTCCCTAGTCTGCCTAGACTATAAGGTGGTTATCACTGCCACCAGCCACATCCTTGACAGCTACTTTAAGGCCCTTAACAAAGGGTGTCCAATCTTACTGTGTAATGTTTCTATCAATACAAATGGTACTTTGAACAAAAGGCTATTAGGAGTGGCCCACGGTGTACCTAAATACATATGCAAATACTCCCAGAACTTAAATATGTTTCACAAATATCAGCCACAAGGAAAGGTTTAAATATATTTAATAATAAATAATAAAAGAACAAGAAAATGCTCAGTATATAATCACAGTAATATCAGAGTTCAAAATCACAGGAAATATTTAAAACAACATTGCAGGACAGTCTCAAATAAATGAAGAAAATATCTAAACTAAGCTGTGCTATAGTCTTCACTATATCTAGAGAATTACTATATCCTAGAATTACTATATCGTAGTTAACTTACAGAGCAAGCAAGGCAGATGTGGTGAATGGGTTTTCCAGCTGATGTTGTCAGGTCAAAGAAAAATAGAGAATACTCAGTCTCTCTCACAGAGAGTTCTTACATTAATATCTCAAATATTGCTGCTGGGATAGCTTGCAGAATGACATCACTTCTTGTCATCTGACTCTATCTCAGCTAGAATCCCCACTGATGCAGCTTGTAACATTTAGTATCTACCTGTGAAAATACATAAACAAACTATTTTCTTAGATCTAAGGCAGATCCTGAAAGTAACAATAAAAATACTTCCAAGACAGAACATCGTGTCTGTTACTGCACTGAAACTGAAAGATAACTTTCTTTCTTATGACATGGCTATAAAGTAATTTAATTTCAGTCTTTTTCTGAAGTTCTGCAAGTTAACCTTCTATATTTCAGTTGCCCCTTTTAAAGTATATCCATCTAAACATTTCCAATAGTATATATACATTTCTGTTCTGTTCTAGTAGGGTACACTGTGGATGGAAATGGTTATTCCTTTGAAGGCGAAAGCCGTGGTATCGGAATGCATCAGTAAAAAGTTATATTAATATTTTTCCTGGTGTTTGGTGTGTTTCTTTTGGATTATTTCGAACTTTGAATTTGTGTATACACTGTAGATACATTTACAACCCTGTTCAACTCGCACTTCTATACCAGCAGTTTGATATACATATAGCATACAGTTCTGATACATTTGAAACACATGCATATGAATCATGTTGATATTCACAAATGGGCATGGTGCAGTGGTACAGGGGTAGTGTTGTCACTTCACAACAAGAGGTTCTCCGGTTTGATTCTCAGCTGCGGTACCTTCTGTATGGAGTCTGCATGTCCTCGTTGCATTCATGTGGGTTTTCTCTGGGTACTCCAGTTTCCTCCCACATTACAAGACATGCACTGAAAACTGGCTTCATTCCAAGTTGGACTTTCCCTGTAAATAAATGTTAAATAAAATATTTACAAAATTCCAGATAGTTGGACTGGCAGTATCTCCTTTTGTGGCAGTATTACCCCCTGTATTACTATTAAATGTGATGATGTTGCTATTACCTCTTGTTTTACTTATTTCAGGGCCATCAGGAATACAGACACATGCTTCTTGCAGATGGTAAGCCTAATACATTTACATCAGTCCTGTAAATTTCTAGATACATCATAACATGTCGTCTCAGGCCTGTTGTATGTATTGCTGTACTGTCTGTATTACTGACAGCAGTGTACTTGTTTTAGCATATATTGCAGCACAGTAATGCAGGCATTAATGTATTCCTGTGTTTCTCCCTTTTTATCACATGTGAGCATGACAGTGGAGATGTGGGCCATGTGCCACCTGATTTGATGGTGACCAAACTGCAACACAGTTGGGAGGATAGACGTTGATGCTGGCACAGAGGTTGACATCCAGTAACCCCTTTCATTTTCCCTGGACACATTCCATAGGCCTATGCTTACCCAGTCCACTGAGGCCAGAGATATTGGACAGTTTCAGGATGAGGACATTGATGATGGGAATGTGGCTACTGCAGCTTCAGTGCCTGTTGAATCTGTCAATAGCCAATGTGTTGACTAAGTTTCATGCAGGAAGGTTGATAGGGGTGTTCGGACGAAGCCTGCTGTCCCTCCTCCACCTGGTGCAGATGTTTCTTCCCAGGCAACTCAATGGATGTTTAGGGCTGTCATGAAGGCATAAGCATGTTCTGAAAGGAGCTCCAGAGAGTTGCTCAGGGTTCTAGATGTGGCACAGTCTGACATCCATGACTACCTCCAGTGTGTAGCCAGTTCGATGGATCATTTGAATGACACATTGGAACATGGAGTGTCTGTGATAGAATGGGGGGGGTTTATATCATGGATTGTGCAGTGTCAGTGCTGACACATTTGGTGGTAGGGGGCATAATCCATGTGCACTTAAGTCAGCCACACCATCTACTGCTAGCCAACATGACTGTGCCTTATCACACTCCTGTAGTGATAGTTCTTCCCCTGCACCACCATGGAGTGTGCTGTCTACACCCAGATGTGGCAGGCCATAGGATTGTGGCATTGGGTGCTACCATGAAGGGAGCACATCCAGCAGACAACAGGCCCAGTCAGGTAGTAGCACTGCATCTGAGTTTAGGCATGGAGGTGCCAGTGCAGCTCCTGGCAGAGCCAAGTCTCATATTCGGGGGTGACAGAGATGAAGTGACAACTCTACCATGTGCAGCTCACACCTGTCCAACATACCAAGACATAGAGCTAGCACTGACCTTGGGTGTGTTCATGCATACTGTCACACACCACTTTTGCATGGAGGACCCCTAGACACACACACACACACACACACACACACACACACACACACACACACACACACACACACATACACATAACAGTTCGGCCTGCCTGCTTTCCTGTTCTTACACAGACACACACACACACACACACACACACACACACACACACACACACACACACACACTCAACAACCTTTGTTGTCAGCCTAGATCTCCTGCCCCCCACAACACCCTGTGCAAGTGATAATAACTATACCATATTCCTGATTTCTCTCTTTTGGATTCAAGGAAACTAAAGCTTTGTGTCCGGTGCTCATGGTGCTTAGCTACAGTATTGCTTAGTATATCTACATTTGTGTTGTTTAAATGTTAATTGTACCTGTGAATTATATTTGACTTGTGAAGTTGTATCATCATTTCTCTCCTTAATAGTGTAGTCTCTTGTAATGGTTGTGAAGTCACCAACTGCAATGTGTCTCATTACTTGTGAAATCAGAAACTGCAATGTGTGTCATTACTTGTGAAGTTTGAAACTGCGATGTGTCTCATTACTTGTGAAGTCTGAAACTGCGATGTGTCTCATTACTTTCTAACTGTTTTCTTTAATGATTTTCCACTACAAACGTATGGTGCATATTATAAGCCAGGCCATCAAATTGTGATCTCTGGATTGAATGACAGCACTGTAGTATAATTTCATCAGAATAGCACTGTATCATGCTCTGTGTTACATGTAGCTCACCAGAAGTGTGCATCTGCAGGACAACTCACAGGTCTTTCTTATCAGGCAAACACATAGCCTACAAATCATAGTATGATGTATGTGCACAGATTAAAACACATGCCACTTTAATCTGTCTTGTATCACATGATGTGATGTCTGCCTGACATCTAGGCCAGTATCTGATCCTGCCCAAGTGAGATACATGCATATGCAATACTCTGATATAGCCAATGACATCAGCAGTGCCTGCTGAGCATATTGGAATAACAGTGTCCCACCTGCTGGTGTGAAGTGCTGCCTGTATCAAATGACAGCTGACTCATACACAGTTGACTACAATGAGAACAGAACCCCTATTTAGCTAATTACATGCACTACAGATCACTGAACATAATATACACCACAGCACAAGTCTGCCTTGAAGTGTGGCTGACAACCCTTTTTAGCTAATGACATCAGCAGTGTGTACTGAGGAGGATTTAACAGTGTCCCATCTGTGGATGTAAAATGCTCTCTCTAATATCAAGTTGAGATTAGTCACAGAGACAGAGGCACACACACACATAGTTAACTGTAGTGAGAATACACAGACTACAGAACTTAGTACTTAACGCACACACCGGCTAACTTGGAGTGTGTCAGGCAACACTCTATAGCTGATGACATCAGCAGTGTCTGTTCAAGAGAGTATAACAGTGTCTTATCTGCTGGTATAAAATGCTCTCTCTAATATCAGAGTACAGCTGACTCACACAGAGACACACATACACACACAGTTGACTGCAGTGAGAACAAAACCCCTACCTAAGTGCACAGTCGATGGAACACAGTACTTAAAGCATGAGTCAAGGAACATATTTGACTTACACAGGAGTGCAGGTGGACTTATAGTAGATGACATCAGCAGGCCCTGTGGGGGACAACAGCTTGATAGGTCATTATGGAATGACTGTGTAGGGATGAGAAACTATCCAAAAAATGTCAAACCATGGCATTGGAGAAGTAACTACAGGATAGCAGTTATATTCTTCTGAGTAAAGACACACACACACAAGTCATCTGAAGTGTGAAGAGAATGACACACACACAAATCAACTGAAGTGAGAAGAGAACCCCTACCTATCCAAGTGCACAGACTATTGAATACAGTACTTAAAGCACATGCCACAGAACAAGTGTAACTTGCACAGTATTGCAGGTAAATTTATAGTAGATGACATCAGCAGGCCTTATGAGGAATAACAGCTTGGGAGGCCTAAATAAGCACATAGGGTCATAGCATCTTATGAGGATAATGGTATAATAGCACAGGCTGCTTAGAAGCCTAGCAGTATAACAACACAAGTACCCTTATTAACCATAGTTGGATGTTTGAATTTAGCAGAGCAAGGTTGTGAGAATCACCAACTGGTACTGTCCATGAGGCAGCACACAGTATTGTAAATTACACTTTGTTGTGTGGTTGATATATGTGCGGAAAAAAAAATTGAGACCACAGGTTTGCAGTGCTTGTGGCTGTGTGGACAGCACATGGACTGAAATCAGACAACATCACATATACATTTCCATAACACAATGGGCCATACCTATGTGGTGCATCATGAAAACAGAGGAATCAAAAATAAAAGAAAAGTAGGAAAATAAATGGAAAGGGAGATGTGAACTGAGCAAAAGCAAGGTATGACATAGACACTACAAAATGATACTACACATCAGGTATTTCTGCGTAGCTCAGGATCAGTACTCTTACAGCACTGCAGATTCAGTAAACAAGATGAATGCCTTAGCCCTGTTTGCCACACAAACAGTTTTGCAGCAAAGCACTGAAGTAGTTGTTCATACAAACAAATACCTCGGAATGTACACTGCTATGAGATCTTCAGCTGTGACTTACTTGCACTTTTAACAATCTTTATTATATTTGGATGTAATACACTTACTGATCACGCAGCCTGTTAGGATTCTGTTTTCAAATATACAGTTTTGTCTTACTTGTCTGTGTTTCTTGGTACTTCATCAGTTATCTGAGCAGTACTGTGAGACATTCAAGTCTGTAAGGCATTCAGTATCCTTCTGCTTAAAATGTGTGTGGATATTAACTGGGAGTTCTATGATATGCATTTGCCAGCAAGTTAAGGCCAGCTTGGATAATACAAACAACCATATACTGTTTGTTTGGGGGGGGGGGCATTGCTGAGTTACTGTTAAGGCACAAGCAAGGCTACACTGCTCTGGGGGGGGGGCTCTACATCTAGATATGTTGGGCAGGTGTGAGTTGTGCATGGTAGAGTTGGCAATTGTCAGCTCACTAAAATAATTCAGTCCAAATAAATTGGACTGCCTGATGTGAATTATTTTCCAGAGAGATGGAACATATGACTCACCAATAGATCATCTGATCAAGCTAGAGACTGGGTAGGCAACCGAGGGGGCAGCAATCTTTAGATATTCATATTGGAAATTGTCCACACAGGGTGACCAGGGCTTAGATTTTTGTAATCATTTTTTATATAGGATGTAGAGACAGATTTTAAGTGGAAAATGGCATTGTTAGAGCTGTGAAATTTTTCAGGAGTCACAGACTTCTGTAGGGAGGTTTCGGTGACAGTGGCTACTGAGAGTATAAAGTGGTACTTAAATTTAGAAACAGTTTCTAAGGTTAAGATGTCTGGATAAGGGTTAAGGGTGCTTGGATTTGTGTGTGTAGTGGTGTATCCATTAAAGTGTATGGAGTCAGCCTTACAGCCTGTATCTGGTAACATCAATGGGGGTAAAGTTTAATGAAGTTTTCAGTGATGTCACAGAGGGGGAAATAAAAGCTTATGAAGTGTCCTATTTCAATGATTGTGCCTTAAATGAGGCATAAATCACAATGAACTGGAGTCCAGCACTTGATGCATCAAATACTGTGGTGTATAAGGTAAGCACAGAAAAGCAAATACACATTTCCACTTTAGTACAAAAGTTCCATTAAAACGTTTTTTCTGTTAAACTTCAAATTGAAAATTATTTTCTTTTAATCTAATAATTTTTATAGGTCAGTATCCCAATATGATTCTCTGAGATTTTCATCAGAATACATCAAACCATATTGGAGATACAGGCCACAAAAACAGCCTAAATAGTCAATAATATGCAGACAGACTTCTAAAAAAACATGCCTCATTAAGGAGATAATTAGTAAGGACTGACCACCAATAATTACGCTGAGTTAAAGAGAGAAAGAACTAAAATGCTAGTATATTTTACTTGTAGCTTGGTTCGAGGCAGTCCAATTTATTTTAAATGAGTTATTTTACTAGTCAGCTTAAACTCAGAAAACACTTTAGGGTTGCCAGAAGGAAATCTTTGGTTTCTTTCTGCATGACTTGACTGGTACAGGTATTCAAGGCATTTATCTGAAATGGGCATACACTGGTGAAAGGAGAAGCTATAGACACAAGCTCAGAGTTTTTTCAAGGTGGAATTTCATAAAAGGAGATAGATTTGTTTTGTCTGCAAAGATCGAGGTTCATACTTTTCAACCTCTTAAATCAAGAAATCTGGACAAAGTCATAAATAAAAGTGGGGGAAAAGGGCCAAAAATAGGGACACATTTTAAATATTACTTTTAAAAAAAACAGAAGTATATGAAAAATGGACCAAAAATATGAGGCCAAAATCTGGACATTCTGAGAAAATCTGAACAGTTGCGAGCTACGCCAGTGACGGTGTAACTGAGTGAAGAGGGGTTTGAAATGCTACTGTGCCTGAGGTATCTCTGTTTCTATTGGTCTACAATTACAGAGAACCATTAACTTCTGGAGCTGCATGGCAGAGAAGTATTCACCTACCAATCTAGCAAATGGAAAAGCAAACAGGAGGAATTTTATAGTGACGTGAGAGAAGAGCATGTGATGACCTCTCCTCCTCCCACATAACACAAATACTTGCGAGAGATGCAGCTATTTAGCCAAACTGGAGGCTGAGCTCTCTCAACTCAGGACTGGCAAGACCAGACAGGAGGAGAAGGCAACTACACACACCACAAAACCAGCCTCACATAATGCTACCACTCCACTGAATCAAACACATAAACACACAAAGACATACTCAGAGGCTCTGAGTAAAAATTTACCTAAACAGCAGAGGCCTCCAAAGCAGACACCCAAACAACTGCTACCTCAAGACACCCCACAAGCAACACATAAACCACAAAAGCAGTGTGCAAAGCAGTCACAGCCCTTAAGGCCAAATACAACACCAAACATACTTGTCATAGGTGACTCCATAGTCAGACACACTGACGTCCCACTCACCAGGCTGAACAAGGAGAGGGTCACAGTAAGCTGCCTATCGGGCGCTAGAATCCGCCACATAACACAAGCACTCGGGTCACTCCACGGCAAGTACAAATATGACACAGTCATTGTCCATGCTGGTGTGAACGACCTGAGACGTACCTCCCTGGACTACATGAAAAGAGACATAGAGGAGCTCTCTGATTATGTAGCCCAGGCAGGTATGACCCTAACCCTGAGCAGTATCCTTCCTTCACCAAGAATGATGCCACAATATAGAGACAAGATGATCAGCTTTAACAATTGGCTTAATGTCTGGTGTCATTCAAAGGGGATCCAGTGTCTGTCTGCCTGGGATGACATGCTTGACAAGCCACGCTGCTTCGCAAGGGACGGCTTGCACCTGTCACCACTGGGATTCCGGATATTGGCTAAGGCTCTTGCCACACCCATAGTGCCTTTTTTAGGCAAGGCTCAAATTCTAAACCTACCACCCTAGAAAACAAAAATGGGAAGAAACTGAGGGTAATGCTGCTCAATGCCAGAAGTCTAAATCTCAAAATGCACGCACTCGAGGCCCTTCTCAGTATGGAGAACATCGATGTCTGTGCTGTAACTGAAACCTGGTTCAAGGCTCCTGAGAGCACCCCGGCACTATTAGGTTTTACCTCATATCATGCGTTCCGGCCCCAAAACCCGGACCTCACCACAAAAGGAGGGGGTGTATCCATATTCATAAAGGATACTCACACCTCCAGGTTGGTGGCAACGCACGAAGCTTCGGAAACCATCCAGGTGCAACTAACCATAGGCAAAACTGCTCTACAAATTGTAGCATGCTACAGGCCACCCTCTCAAACTCAGGAACCCCACACAGCCTTCCTGAAGACACTGGAGGGTATAAATGTATCTCCAAACACCATCATATTGGGTGACTTCAACTACCCGAATATAGACTGGGAACATTACTCAAGCCCTAACTTTCTAGCCCAACGGTTCCTGGAGTTCATAAATTCAAATGCCATGGAACAGCTAGTCACTGTTCCCACGAGAGGAGAAAATATACTAGATCTCATTGTCACAAACATGGGGACAAAATGCTCCACACCGGAAGTATATCCCTCATTGGTGAGATCTGATCATAAACTAATCTCACTGGAAATCCACATCCCGCCCCCACCCCAAGCAAAAAAGACCATAGTGAAGAACTTCTCTAAAGCAAACTTCACACTACTCAAGACTGGTGTGGTATCCTTCAAGGCCCCTGAGCCAGAGGAAACCACAACCCAAGCTGCGGAAGCCCTTACAAATGCCTTCTATGAACACCTCCAGGACTGCATGGATCAGGCAATCCCAAATAAAACCAAGACTCTTTCCACAAAGGGCAAACGTCCAGTCTGGTGGACCCCAGCCATTAACAAACTTTACAATAAGAGGAGAAAGCTATTACATGATAGAACAAAATCCATAAAAGGGAAGTCACCCCTGATCATTATTAGTAAAAAATACGAGCACTCATAAAATCAACTAAGGCCAATTTTGAGAGAAAAATTGCCATGGATTCAAAGGACAATCATAAGGCCTTTTTCAGCTATGTTAGGAACCTGGGTGGAAACTCCCAGATATGCTCAGAATTAGTCCAAAATGATACAAAAATCACTGAACCCACAGACATTGCCAACATACTGGCAGACAGGTTCAGTGCAAACTTCACCCCCCTCTCCCCCCCTAAAGGAGAGATAACTATCCCAGCCGAGTGTAGCCTCCCGGACATCTCAAATGAGCAGGTAAAAGCTGCTCTCTCTAAAGCTAAAAACACAGCATCAATGGGACCGGATGGTGTCCCCGGCTGTGTGCTACACGAGCTAAATGAGGAATTAAACCCGCACATAAGGCAACTGTTTAATCTCAGCCTTACCACAGGATATGTGCCCAAGGAGTGGCGTACGGCAACTGTGGTCCCACTCCACAAAGGCGGCGCCTCTACGGACCCTGGTAATTACCGCCTCATAAGCTTAACAAGTCTAGTCTGCAAAGCTATGGAGAGGATCATAATGGAGCTCATAAACAAAGATATAGGGGACTTGCAGACATTGGACCCGACCCAGTTTGGCTTTGTCAAGGGAAGATCATGCCTTTTGAACTTGGTCGACTTCTTCGAAACAGTCACCAAGGCCATTGATGAGGGAAAGGCAGTCCATACAGCCTACCTTGACCTTGCAAAGGCTTTCGACACAATACCCCACTCGGTATTGTAGAAAAACTTACCAGCTTAAATGTAAACCCATATGTCACAAGATGGGTTGCAAACTGGCTTAAGGACAGAACCCACAGGGTTAGAGTTGCTGGCGCTGTGTCAGACTCCAAGCCGGTCACAAGTGGTGTCCCACAGGGCTCGGTCCTTGGCCCCTATTGTTTGGCATCTACTTCTCAGAAGTACAGGCCAACATGGGAGGACTTTGGCTGACAAAGTTTGCAGACGACTGCAAACTGGGCGCCATAGTGGAAAGTGCATCGGACACGGATATCCTTCAGAAGGGACTCATGGAAACAGATAGCTGGTGCCAGAGCCATGGCCTGAAGTTAAACGCCAAAAATGTATAGTCATACCCTTCGGGAAAAACAAGGTAACCCCAAGCTACCATATAGGTGGCAATCCACTAAGCACAGAAGAGGTTATCAGGGACCTGGGGACCCAGGTTGACAGTGGCCTTTCTTTTGACACTCACATTGCTAAAGTGGTTAGAAAGACCTTCTACATTGCCCACCTGATCATGAAGGGATTCACATCCAGATCTAGTGAGGTCATTGTTCCCCTGTACTCTTCACTTATCAGACCAATGATCGAGTACAATGCCCCATTCGGGATGTATCTCACCCGACATCTGCAGCAATTGGAGAGACCCCAAAAGTTCCTCACCAAAAGGATAAAGGGACTCCAAAATCTGTCATATGCTGCCAGATTGAAGAAACTCCAGCTCTATTCAGTCGCATACCGTCTGCTCAGAGGTGACATGTGCCTGACATACAAGGCCATGTCCAACCCGAATTAATGGACATGCTCCACCTCAAAAATCCAAATCCACCAAAACCACTAGAGCAAGCGACTTAAACCTTAGCACGGATATAAATAGGACGTGCTGGAGGGATAGATTTATCACTCAGAGACTCCCTATGCTGTGGAATAAAATCCCGGTCCATGTGAGGCTGAGCACCTCGCTGACTCTGTTCAAGAGAAATCTAGACCTGTGGATGGGAGATCGTAGGTTTACCCCGGGAATCATCTCTGTGTCACTGCTGGACAGAGGCACAACAAACTAATGGGCACAGTATTTTTTCATATAAGGGGTGGCGTAAGCCACAATAATTTGGGCTAGGCTTATAAATGCCTTAGGGCAGATAGCCTAGTATAAACCTATGAACCTATGACATTAAAAGCAATAGAAAGAAAAGAAGGTGCGGGATCTGAGTAGTAATCAGAGCTGGTTTAACAGTAAAAATACAAAAAAAGAGGTCATCTGAAGGGTACACATGTCTATGTATTGACACTAAGAAGTGCTGCACACAATTCCAAATCTCTATTCCTAGGTAGAGGAAGGCTTAGAATGGGGTGAACTACAGTAATTTAACAAACACAGCTGTGTAATATAGCCCAGCTCAGTAGAAGAAGGACCACAATGTAAACATTACCTCTTTTCTCTATTTATTTATTTTAACTTGTTAACTGGGGTAAAACACTGACCAACAACCTTGTAGAAATACAGCAGTACAATGCAGTCAGTCATTACATACAGTCACACAGTTACAATTTGATTTATGTTTTGGAAGAAAATATATCCTGAATGTTCAAGCTTACAGAATACAATGTATGCATTATTTACAACTGAACACATTATTTATAAATATCTCATAATAGACAGTAATGCTGAAATTGTATAGACAACCATTTCTTTAGTTTTGCATAACTTACCTGATTTTCCTTGTATTTTCTTTGTCCTGTTTCTCTTATACCTTTTCAGATTTCAAAGTTTATTTAATTTATTTTTTAATTAAGAAAACTGGAAAGCTCTGTAGCATAAATTAATAGAAAAAGTCTGGGTGACTGGACTTCTTTCTATTGGTATATGCTCGATTTTACAATGTGCACTCTGGTTCAGCTGACCAATCAGTGTGCAGGTTTTTGAATGTCAATGGCCACTCATTATATAATAGATCATAATAACATATAATTTAGAAGACTGCTTTGCTTTTTCCCCTAGAGGGCTATTTTTGTTACTCAGAATACTATGCAGTCAGTGTTACTTTTTGTAATGTCAGGTTGTTTTACAGCTTGCTAAATACACCGTGTGCTTCATTTGCTTGTTGCCAAGGAATCAATACAGCAAAGTCAGAAGGAGAGGGCAAATTTTACAGGGGTACTGAGAACGGAACAGATTGTTCTACCCTGCTCCAGAGGAACTCAAGGGAAGGCAATGCTGTGAAGTGTGCATTTCATCAATCATGGTCCATATCTATGCAGACATCACATTGTCAAGGTAATAAAGTGTAAATATTAGGTGTCTGAAAAAGAGATCACATATTCTACAAAAACTGACATTTTTATGTACTTAGTTTAGTGCATTGTTTATTCTTATATGTATATTTCAGTCATTTTAAGATGACATGAAAAGGATAACATGAACATGTAGACACTCATGAGAGCTAAGAGTTTCCTTGGTCAGCTAATCTACATATTTCCCCATCTAGTAGATAAAATGCAGACAATAATTAGCCTTGAATATATAGTTTTGAAGCATTTGTAAGAATATGTATAATCTGTCCCACATATTTGCTTATTCTCTCACAAACTCTGATTGCATTATCTGCAGAGGAAGACTTTACCAATCAGCCCTCAAACTGACAGTTTAATCATTAACCAATCTTATCTCTGCCACCTTGTATATTCTGTGGTTTTCCTTATAATCTGGTGTTCTCTTATTTGAAAGACATTTTCATAGGTAAGAGGTACAAGGAACTAGTACCTTGAAGTACCATCTCACCTCTTTGCTTACCTAAACAGTAATACTGGATAATATTAGAGTAGTTCTACGTAGTTATAATACATTATTAAAGACACATTTTAAGAAGAATTACCATGGCATAAAATTGTGGTTAATGCTATTTGAAGTATGAAAGGTAGATGAGAACCTAAGTCTATCTTGACTGATTAGAGCATGCTGGAATAATTAAAAAAAACAGAAGGTTAGCTATTACTTTTATTAAGTAGCCCAAGTCTTTAAATGGATCTGAGTTGTTATATTAAATTCAGACTTTATGTGTTAAGAATCACAATATAAGGATTACATTTTTAGAAACTGAAGTAAAAAAAAAATATTTAAATGTTTGCAATATGAAAAGGTGGAAATTACTTTCTCAATATCTCTACAACACCTGTGAAACCCATTTCCTGATTTTGTGAATAAGTGAAGAGCCTTTTTGTTTTCATTTCTATTATTGGTCCCACCACCTTTACTAATCTCGGAACCCTCACACAGCAGAATGATTTATGCCCCTATTTACTCTCTCAGCTATGCTAATACCCTATGTGCCATATCAGCCCTTGAGGGGATTACCCCTTTCCTGGTTTATGTTTTAACTCCCAGTTTTAGGGTGTCAGCAGTAAGAAACCTGGTCACTAATACAGTTCTACAAGCTTATCACACAAGGTGGAACACAGATATGTGGCTAAGCACTCGAGCTGTTCCACAGAATAAAACTTAAGATGTACAAATACTACTTTGCATGTCAGAATAACCCCATCTTGATGGCGTTCCTAATGCAACTCTTTGCTACACTGTGAGTATTGTCCATCCTCAGGTATGAAAAATGTGTTGCAAATTGTCACACAATGTTTTCTCAGAGGACTGAAGTAGCTCATCTACTGATCACTGCTTGCTTCCTTAGCTGCCTTCAGGTCATTAATCAAATCTGTTTTATTTCTGGACTGTGAAGATGCAAGGGCTTTATCATATGGGAGATACGAGTGTGGTTTAATATAGAATACTCACTCCTTTTCCAAACATGCAGGCATCATTTATTTATTTAGTTATACATTGTTGACCAAGATGCCCACTTCATAGAGTCGACTCTCATGGAGAGTCCAAGTGAAAATATCTTCATACAAACTATATCACTAACTAGGAAAAGAATTCCATGAGCTCTATTTAATGTAGTTCAAAGACTGCAATGAGAAGACTTAGGGGATAAAGAGTCCCTAGGAAGGCCATGATGAGAAGATATCCTGAATCTACAGGCGGTAGCAAGTAGCAGGTCATCTCAATGGCTGCTTCAGAATGACTTCAACTGACCTTTTGTTCTTTCACCTAATGTCACTGAGGTGTGGGGAAAATCACACCAAACAAGTGGATTGGGTAATGAGTGTCTGACTGACCTGTAAAAACTGTCTGTGCCTGAATATTTTGTGGGTGAGAACTGGCTTATTAAGTGGTATGCAGTGGTATTCACTCAACATTCCTTGTGTGGTACATTACCCAGTGCTGTGGTAAACATATAACTGTGTCAAGAGAGTATTGGACATGTCAGTGCAAGGAATTCATCCAGGCAAATACTACAGAGACATCCCAGAGATGGTAATTCTGGTTCTGGCAATCTGAGTCAGGACTTATCTTATTGGTTATGTTTAGTCCTGAAGTATGGCAGATGCTAGATGTACAACTCAAAACACTTCCTGGGCTAGTAGCTTCCTTGGTCACTTCTCTTTACATCTGCTGACTTACCTCACCGGTCACTCGCTGACTCATCTTACTCTGTGCACCTCACATCCGTATATGATGTACTCAGTTAGCAAATATGCTTCACTGTAAATACCCCAGACATGTTTTTGATCATTATTTATGTATATCTTTATCTAGATATAGATACAGATATAGATATACAGTAAATACCTAGCTAGATATTTCTTAACTGCTATTACTTATACATTTATAGATTCATAAAAACAATACAAGAGAGCCGTACGTTCACAAAAAAATAGAAGACAAGCCTTTTATTCCACAAAACATCAGTATGAAGCACTTTTTGTTAAGCTAGATAGCACAACCTCTTCAGATAAAAAATATTGCTTGACTAATGTTTAAATATGCATCATTTGACTACTTTGGTCATTAAAACACATTCATTATTCATTAACAAGTCATCAAATTTAAACATACAGTACATTGTTTTAAAAAAACAAGAGACTTATGAAGTCAGAAACTAGAACCAAAACTAAAAAAAGTCAGAAACGTAATCAGTGCTTTTATTGTTATAAAAAAGAGACTTATGAAGTCAGAAACTAGTACCAAAACTAAAAAAAGTCAGAAACTTAAAAAAGAGCTTGACATTCCCAACAAAAGATCTTTTTCTCTTTCATTTGTTTTATAGATTTATTTGATATTTAAATTCATACTAAAAATATATGTGTGTGTAGAAAAGAAATGTATTTAAAAAATGTGTATGCATATGTATATGAGCTTTTATCACATTACAGCTTTCGGTTTTAAAATGCTTGTGATAGAGCAGAACTCATTCAAGCCTGGATACTGACAGACATTTAATTTAAGTTGCTATAACACTTCTACTCTTTCATAGGTTCATAGGTTCATAGGTTGGTACTAGGCTATCGGCCCTAAGGCCTATGTAAGCCTAGCCATAACAATTCCCTGGAAATTTCTTCCCACAATATTTATATCTCTGGGCCACTGTCTAGCAGGGTGACTGACATGATCCCAGGGGTGAATTTCTTATCTCCCATCCAATCATCAAGGTTCCTTTTGAAGAGGGCCAATGAGGCGCTCTGCTTGACATGTATGGGCAGTCTATTCCAGAGTATGGAAGTCTCTGGGTCAGGAATCTATAACTCCAGCATGTTTTGTTCATTGTGATGATAAGGTTTAGATCCCTGGAGCGTGTGACTCTGAGGGATTGGGATTTCTTTAAGTGGAGCACGTCCAACAACTCCGGGTTTGACATGGCCTTGTATGTTAAGCAGAGATTGCCTCTGAGTAGACAATATGCCACAGAGTATAGCTGGAGTTTTTTTAGACGGTCAGCATATGGCATCTGCTTTAGGCCTGTGATTCTTTTAGTGAGGTATTTATGTGGCCTTTCCAGCTGTTGCGGATGTCTTGTGAGGTACATACCAAATGGAGCGTTATACTCTATAATGGGTCTAATGAGGGATGATTACAGTGGGACAATGACCTCTTTTTTTCTGGATGAAAAGCCCTTAGTGATGAGGTGTGCCACATAGAAGGATTTCCTGACTGTTGTGGCGATGTGGTTATCGAAAGTGAGACCACTGTCCACTTGTGTCCCTAAGTCTCTCATCACACTTTCGATGTTTAGTGTCCTGCCACCTATGTGGTAGTTCATGGGTACATGTTTTTTTCCAAAGGAGATAACTATACATTTCTTGGCATTAAGCTTGAGCCCATGGCTCTGGCACCAGGCATCTGTTTCTGTAAAACCCTTTTGTAGAATATCCACATCATTTGGGGATTCAATAATGGATCCCAGTTTGCAGTCATCTGCAAACTTTGTTAGCCAGAGTCCCTTAGTGTTGGCCTGTACTTCAGAGAAGTAGATGCCAAACAAGAGTGGTCCCAGGACTGAACCCTGAGGTACTCCACTTGTCACTTGTCTGGAGCTGGATTTGGAGTCGTCTACTTTTACAGTCTGGGTTCTGTCAGTAAGCCGGTTGGCAACCCATTGAGTGACGTAGAGATTTATGCCCAGCTTAGTAAGTTTATCTATGATTCCAGAGTGGGGGATGGTGTTGAAGGCCTTGTAGAGGTCCAGATAGGCGGTGTGGACCACCTTACCCTCGTCCACAGCTCTGGAGACCAATTTGAAGAAATCAATCAGATTCAGGAGACAAGATTGGCCCTTCACAAACCCAAACTGGGTGGGGTCCGGTATTTGAAGGTTGCCAATGTCTTTGTTTATAAGTTCCATGATAATGCGTTCCATGCCGTTGCAGATCAGGCTTGTCAGACTGATGGGAAGGTAGTTCCCAGGATCCAAGGTGGATCCTCCCTTGTGGAGCGGGATAACTGTAGCTGTGCGCCACTCAGTGGGCACGAAGCCTGAGGTGAGGCTATGATTAAACATGACACTTAGGTGGGGTGCCAGTTCATTTTGTAGTTCATGTAGTACACAGCCTGGGATGTCATCTGGTCCCATGGATGCTGTATTCTTAGCTTTGGAGAGTGCTGTTTCTACCTGTGTGGCTGTGATTATCGGAATTTGGCAATATTTTGGTATTGAGATGGGGGTGAAGTTGGCACTAAATCGATCTGCCAGGATACTGGCAATATCCTTGGGATCAGTATATTTAATGCCATTCTGTTATAGCTCAGAGCAGATCTGAGCATTGCCATTTAGATTCTTGACATAACTATAGAATGCCTTGTGGTTGTCTTTGGAATCTTTGGCAATTTTATTTTCATAACTAGCTTTTGAGGATTTTATGAGGGATCTCAGCTTCTTACTGAGGCTGATGAGGGAGTTTTTTTGCATCCTGGGATTTTCCTCTTTTCTGCAACAGTTTCTTCCTTCTGTTGTCTAGTTTGTTTATAGCAGGGGACCACCTGATTGGCTTCCTTTTTTTGGAGAAGAGCATCTTGGTTCTATTTGGGATGGCACGATTCATGCATGAGTGGATGTGCTCGTAGAGTGCCTTAGTATAGGATTCTGCAGTCGAACTTCCAGATCCCGTCTGCGTGGGTGTTGTGAAGTTTGTCACTTCTGACTTCAGTAGCATGAAGTTGGCTTTGGAGAAGTTTTTTAAGGAGGTTTCCTTACTGGAGGGTGGGATATGGATGTCAAGGGTGATTTGCTTATGGTCAGACCTGTCCAATGAGGGGGTGACCACTGGTGTGGAGCATCTATCTCCCATGTTGGTAATGACCAGATCTAGGATATTGGAGCCCCTGGTGGGACAATGGATTAGTTGATCCAGGGTGTTGGAATTTATGGATTCCAAGAACCGTTGGGAAAAGGAGTTGGTACCCGAGTAGTTTTCCCAATTAATGGCAGGGTAGTTTAAATCTCCCAGTATCAGGGTGTTTGGTTGTATCTTAATATTTTCCAGTATGTTTAGGAAGGTGTAGTGAGAATCTTGGGGCATGGTGGGGGATCTGTAGCAAGCTACAATTTGGATTGCAGTCTTACCTAGTGTTAGTTTCACCTGGAGAATTTCAGATGCATTGTGTTGGGCAACTAGCCTGGAGGTGTGAATATCCTTGGTGAATATGGACACTCCTCCACCTTTAGTGTTTCGGTCTTGGTTTTGTGGCCAAAAGGTGTGGTAAGAATTGTAGGCTGGTATTACAGGGGTGCTCTCTGGAGCCTTGAACCAGGTCTCAGTCACTGCACAGATATCGATGTTCTCCATTTTTATGAGAGCCTCTAGAGAGTGCATTTTGAGGTTTAGACTTCTAGCATTGAGTAGCATTACCTTCAGATTTTGCATACTTGTATCTGTTACAGTGGTGGTTTTATCCTTTGAATCTTGCCTAAAAAAGGCACTATAGGGGTGGCAAGAGCTTTAGCCAGTAACCTGAATCCCAGGGGTGACAGGTGCAGACCATCTCTGGCAAAGCATCGTGGTTTGTCAATCATGTCTTCCCAAGCAGACAAATACTAGATCCCCTTTGAATGACACCAGAAGCTTAGCCAATTGTTGAAGTCAATCATTTTGTCCTTATACTGTGGTATCATTCTGGGCGAAGGCAGGATGCTACTCAGGGCTAGGGTCATACCTGCCTGGGTCACATGATCCAAGAGCTCTTCCATGTCTCTTTTCATGTAGTCGATGGAGGTACATCTCAAGTCATTCACTCCAGCACAGACAATGACAGAGTTGTATTTGTACTTGTTGTGGAGTGACTTGAGTGCATGCATTATGTGGCGGATCCTGGCACCCGACAGGCAGCTGACTGTAATTTTCTCCTTGTTCAGCCTGGTGAGTGGGACATCAGTGTGCCTGACTATAGAGTCACCTATGACTAAAGTGTTGGGTACATTGTCTTGCCTTAGGGGCTGTTGTTGGGTGGCACACTGGTGTTGTGAGCTATGTCTCACTTTGGTTGTGACTGGTGTTTGCTTGTGTTCCGGCTTCGGAGGTCCTTGTTGCTTGGGCAGGTTAATGTTAAGGGCCTCCGCATATGTGGGTTTAGTGTTGCTATGTCTGGATGTTGATGGTGTGGGTTTTGAAGGGCTATGAGTTGCTAGAGGTGTAATGCAGGTGTTAGCCTTCTCCTCTTGACTGTCTAGCACAATCTTGACCGGAGAGAGCTTTGCTTCCAGTTTGGCTATGTAAGTGCATCTCTTGCAGGTTGTAGTGTTGGGTGGTAGGAGAAGAGGATTGTCTGTGTACATGAGGCAGTTGCCGCATTGCTCCAGTATTCCCAGATTCACCAGGTGGACAGGAGAAATCACCGGAAGCTGACCCTTGGACATGCCTGTTTAGGTGCTTTTTTGTAAAGTTTAAGAGCTGTTTTCCCTTACCTTTGCAAGGTACTTTACAATTGTATGCTGTTTAGTGCCTATGATTATTTTTTCCTTATTGACAAGGAGAGCTGAGTGCTTGTATCAGTTTCAGGCTTCCTAGTGCCTTCCAGCAGGTTCTAGAGCAAGTGCTAGTCACAGGGGTTCAGAGTTTAGTGCTACTACTGAAAAACCAGCTAGATTTAAGGGAAAATTTAAAGAGCACACTTACTGGCACTTGGAATAGTTTAACTGTAGCCTCGTAGTGCTGCACGATGTGAAAAATGTGCAGACACACACATTTCTAAGCCAGAAAGTTGAAAGGGATAGAAATCAGCCCAAAAAGGCTAATAAAATTATAATTTCAGAGCTGGAAACCACTCCCCTAGTGTTAGATAGGCAGTACAATGCTCACCAGTCCCACTGGTAGGCAGTAGGACTTGCCTCTACCAGAGCAAGGTCAGGATAGCTCTGAGCACAGAAAATAAAGTCCTGAAACAAGCAAAGCCTGGAATATGGGCTGGCTAGAAAAGGTGGGAAATGAGCAAACAAGATAGTATATATATATTTTTTTTGTTGTTGAAACAGACTAAACAATGCAATAATACAGTAAATCAACACAGAAAAGGCTAACACACGTGAGTGTGTAGTCCTAAACAGTAAATGCAATTAAAACTCTAGAAAATTAGCAATTTAAGACTTTTTAAATGAAGCAAGGCAAGTGCACAACTGAAAAACGATTTAAGAGGCAGTAACACAGCAGAATAAGTAGCTAGTCTACATATACAGAGAAGTCTATATATACAGAAAACCAGCTAAAACACACAAACACTTCAGATGCAGTGCAACGTAGAGCACTTGAGTTGTAGCAATATTAAGGCAATTACAGTTATAATAAATGTTCTTTCAAGTAGTAAGGGCACTGGTCCACCTCTTATATCTGTCTGGACTTGGTCAATGACTTTAAACTTGAATTTATGATCTGAAAAGTCACTGCAGTGTTTATCTAGTGCATTGTCGTTTTTTCTTTCCTATATTGTAAATATGTTCTTAAACCCTCTCTTTAAACTTTTTGTCAGTTTTGTCGACATAAAATGCTGGACACAATTGGCATGATGCTAAATAGACTATAGATTTAGAGTTACAGTTAAACATTTGGTATAACCAATATGTCTTGTCTCTCACATTAAATCTACATCCTGTTTCAATGTATTTACATTAATTACAAGCTTCGTACCTCAGCATCCCTGGGTTTCTAGTAGGAATTGATCTAATTGATTCAGGAATGTTTTTAAGGTTCCTACCTTTCTTGAAAGTCACCACAGGTTGGTCACCTAGTTTAATTCCCATATCATGTTCTGCTGTTAATAACACCTAGTTTCTCTTAATAATGCTTATTACTTCACCCCGAGTCATGACAAAATGCTGTTATAAAACTCAGGTTATATGATGTGACATGCCTATTTAGACTTATGTTACTTACTGGGTGAGTATTCCTCAGGTACTCTGAAAAAACTATCTGTACCTACCTCACTAGATCCAGTGCCATCTAAAATTGGTTTGTAAATGCCCTGTTTCCTTTTATTACAGACTTCTAGGATCAGTTGAGAGAGTAGTTGTGTTGGATACCCCCCTATGTGGGAACATAGATCTAAGGGTCTCACACTCCAATTCAAAATGAGAATCCTTGGTCACCATACTTGCTGTCCGAACTAGTTGTCACTTCACAGCTGATTTCTTTTGGTGTTGAGGGTGTGAACTGGTGTAATCCAGGAAAGAGTTTGAGTATATGCTCTTCCTGTATATCTGGGCCCTATATCTCTGCCTATGTAGGTCTTTTGTTAACTCAATGTTCAGCTAGGATGTAGTAGTCTCCTGGGATGTGCTGGTAAATTTAAGGAATGGTACTGTACTATTAAATAGTTAACTAAGTTTATGGCTGTGTTTCTGTCCCCTTTGATCAACATACACATTTCATCCAGAAAGTGTGTGTAAAAAGTCACCAGTGAGTTGATACTAGTATTGTCCAAGATGTACTTATGTTCCCAATGGGCCATCACCATGTTGGTGACACTCACCCCACGTGGTGAGCCCCTTGCTACCCCTGATTTTTGTAGGTAGTATTCATTGTTTAATGTGATGAAGGTATGTGATAAAACTATTTCCATCAGTTCTTTTATCAGTTTGATTTCTGATTCTGGTGCTTTTCTAGATCTCATTATTTCAAGTACCCACTCTATTCCTGTGTCATGGGGGATTGATGTGTATAGGTTGCACATGTCAGTTGTAAGGAAATTACAGTCACCCCTAAAACTTAAATTGTTAATGTTTGATAGAAAAGACCATGAGTCTTTGCATATTTGTGGTTCCTCTTCTATGTATCTTTTTAGTATTGAGTCAGTTACATTTGCACAGGGGTATGTAATTGATTGCCTTACATCCACTAGGGCCCTCATAGGTGGGTCTGTTAAGCCTTTGTGGATTTTTGGTATGCCAAATAAAATAGGTATTCTTGGGTATGGCATTGTCATGTAGTTATATATGTTGATGTCAATTAAGTCTTCAATAAATAGGTAATTGATGTATGACCTAATACGACTACAGTGAATAGGTCATTAATGTATGATCTAATATGACTACAGTGAATAGGTCATTAATGTATGACCTAATATGACTACAGTGAATAGGTCATTAATGTATGACCTAATATGACTACAGTGAATAGGTCATTAATGTATGACCTAATACGACTACAGTGAATAGGTCATTAATGTATGACCTAATATGACTAGTGAATAGGTCATTAATGTATGACGTAATATGACTAGTGAATAGGTCATTAATGTACGACCTAATACGACTACAGTGAATAGGTCATTAATGTATGACCTAATACGACTGTGTGCTGTACTGACTTCATTCAAACTCACTTTACTATACACATCGCTGTTCAAGACTATGCATCTTCTCTATATAAGCAGTTAAGTTCATTAACACTATTCCTCCACCTTTATCAGGCTTCATTATACGAACTGGTAAAATTTTTAGGTTATGAAGGGCTTCCCTTTCTTCTTTAGACAAGTTGTCTTTACTTGTCTGTTTCACTGTTGTACTAAATTTTGCTCTAAAGTCAGGTTCACATAGGTGTTCGAATAACATTAGTGTTTGGTGGACTGGTGGGTTATAAAATCCAACAATAACCTTGAAAGGTTTGTGGCATAGGCTGAAACAAATGTTAAGCCTTTTGCAAAGACATTAATAAGTAACCTGTCTACTTCAAAATCTGTGAACTACAGTGGAAACCAACAACATAAAAGCATGTGTACGTTAAATATGGAGAATAATAGTATAAATCCACAAATTAACCAACAACAAGAAGGTGCAGGCACTAGTGCTCAAGGGAGGCAGGGAAATAACTACCAAGAACATTTTCATAAACCCCCAAGGCCACAAATCCAACAGGAAGCAGCATAACTTCCAAGAAACATACAAATACTAATAAAACCAACACAAGGAAGAGGCAACAAGCCAGGCCAAAGAAGGGTAAGTGGAAATATTTGTTTAGTTGTCACCAATGCCTCAGGTGACTTCAAAATCTTTAACTACACAGATTTTGAAGTAGACAGGTTACTTACTAATGTCTTTGCAAAAGGCTTAACATTTGTTTCAGCCTATGACACAAACCTTTCAAGGTTTTTGTTGGATTTTAAACTGTACCTACATAAACTGAATTTACATCTATTATTTGGTAACACCGAATATCAAGAATTGAAAGAACTTTATGTAACCAGCACATATAACCCACCATGATAGAACAAAATCCATAAAAGGGAAGTCACCCCTGATCATTATTAGTAAAAAAATACGAGCACTCATAAAATCAACTAAGGCCAATTTTGAGAGAAATATTGCCATGGATTCAAAGGACAATCATAAGGCCTTTTTCAGCTATGTTAGGAACCTGGGTGGAAACTCCCAGATATGCTCAGAATTAGTCCAAAATGATACAAAAATCACTGAACCCACAGACATTGCCAACATACTGGCAGACAGGTTCAGTGCAAACTTCACCCCCTCCCCCTAAAGGAGAGATAACTATCCCAGCCGAGTGTAGCCTCCCGGACATCTCAAATGCGCAGGTGAAAGCTGCTCTCTAAAGCTAAAAACACAGCATCAATGGGACCGGATGGTGTCCCCGGCTGTGTGCTACATGAGCTAAATGAGGAATTAAACCGCATAAGGCAGCTGTTTAATCTCAGCCTTACCACAGGATACGTGCCCAAGGAGTGGCGTACGGCAACTGTGGTCCCACTCCACAAAGGCGGCACCTCTACGGACCCTGGAAATTACCGCCCCATAAGCTTAACAAGTCTAGTCTGCAAAGCTATGGAGAGGATCATAATGGAGCTCATAAACAAAGATATAGGGGACTTGCAGACATTGGACCCGACCAAGTTTGGCTTTGTCAAGGGAAGATCATGCCTTTTGAACTTGGTTGACTTCTTCGAAACAGTCACCAAGGCCATTGATGAGGGAAAGGCAGTCCATACAGCCTACCTTGACCTTGCAAAGGCTTTTGACACAATACCCCACTCGGTATTGTAGAAAAACTACCAGCTTAAATGTAAACCCATATGTCACAAGATGGGTTGCAAACTGGCTTAAGGACAGAACCCACAGGGTTAGAGTTGCTGGCGCTGTGTCAGACTCCAAGCCGGTCACAAGTGGTGTCCCACAGGGCTCGGTCCTTGGCCCCTATTGTTTGGCATCTACTTCTCAGAAGTACAGGCCAACATGGGAGGACTTTGCTGACAAAGTTTCCACACGACTGCAAACGGGGCCCCAAGGTGGAAAGTGCATAAAACACGGATACCCTTCAGAAGGGCCTCATGGAAAGAGATAGCTGGTGCCAGAGCCATGGCCTGAAGTTAACGCCAAAATGTATAGTCATACCCTTCGGAAAAACAAGGTAACCCCAAGCTACCATATAGGTGGCAATCCACTAAGCACAGAAGAGGTTATCAGGGACCTGGGGACCCAGGTTGACAGTGGCCTTTCTTTGACACTCACATTGCTAAAGTGGTTAGAAAGACCTTCTACATTGCCCACCTGATCATGAAGGGATTCACATCCAGATCTAGTGAGGTCATTGTTCCCTGTACTCTTCACTTATCAGACCAATGATCGAGTACAATGCCCCATTCGGGATGTATCTCACCCGACATCTGCAGCAATTGGACAGACCCCAAAAGTTCCTCACCAAAAGGATAAAGGGACTCCAAAATCTGTCATATGCTGCCAGATTGAAGAAACTCCAGCTCTATTCAGTTGCATACCGTCTGCTCAGAGGTGACATGTGCCTGACATACAAGGCCATGTCCAACCCGGAATTAATGGACATGCTCCACCTCAAAAAATCCAAATCCACCAAAACCACTAGAGCAAGCGACTTAAACCTTGGCACGGATATAAATAGGACGTGCTGGAGGGATAGATTTATCACTCAGAGACTCCCTATGCTGTGGAATAAAATCCCGGTCCATGTGAGGCAGAGCACCTCGCTGACTCTGTTCAAGAGAAATCTAGACCTGTGGATGGGAGATCGTAGGTTTACCCCGGGAATCATCTCTGTGTCACTGCTGGACAGAGGCACAACAAACTAATGGGCACAGTATTTTTTCATATAAGGGGTGGCGTAAGCCACAGAAATTTGGGCTAGGCTTATAAATGCCTTAGGGCAGATAGCCTAGTATAAACCTATGAACCTATGAACCTATGAACCAGTCCACCAAACACTAATGTTATTTGAACACCTATGTGAACCTGACTTTAGAGCAAAATTTAATACAACAGTGAAACAGACAAGTAAAGACAACTTGTATAAAGAAGAAAGGGAATTCCTTCATAGCCTAAAAACTTTACCAGTTCATATAATGAAGCCTGATAAAGGTGGAGGAATAGTGTTAATGAACTTAACTGCTTATATAGAGAAGATGCATAGAGTCTTGAACAGCGATGTGTACAGTAAAGTGAGTTTGAATGAAGTCAGTACAGCACACAGTCGTATTAGGTCATACATTAATGACCTATTCACTGTAGTCGTATTAGGTCATACATTAATGACCTATTCACTAGTCATATTAGATCATACATTAATGACCTATTCACTGTAGTCATATTAGGTCATACATTAATGACCTATTCACTGTAGTCGTATTAGGTCATACATCAATGACCTATTTATTGAAGACTTAATTGACATCAACAAATATAACTACATGACAATGCCATACCCAAGAATACCTATTTTATTTGGCATACCAAAAATCCACAAAGGCTTAACAGACCCACCTATGAGGGCCCTAGTGGATGTAAGGCAATCAATTACATACCCCTGTGCAAATGTAACTGACTCAATACTAAAAAGATACATAGAAGAGGAACCACAAATATGCAAAGACTCATGGTCTTTTCTATCAAACATTAACAATTTAAGTTTTAGGGGTGACTGCAATTTCCTTACAACTGACATGTGCAACCTATACACATCAATCCCCCATGACACAGGAATAGAGTGGGTACTTGAAATAATGAGATCTAGAAAAGTACCAGAATCAGAAATCAAACTAATAGAAGAACTGCTGGAAATAGTTTTATCACATAACTTCATCACATTAGACAATGAATACTACATACAAAAATCAGGGGTAGCAATGGGCTCACCACGTGGGGTGAGTGTCACCAACATGGTGATGGCCCATTGGGAACATAAGTACATCTTGGACAATGCTAGTATCAACTCACTGGTGACTTTTTACACACGCTTTCTGGATGAAATTTGTATGTTGATCAAAGGGGATAGAAACACAGCCATAAACTTAGCTAACTATTTTAATAGTACAACACTACCTGGACATTGAGTTAACAAAAGACCTGCATAAGCAGAGATATAGGGCCCAGATATACAGGAAGGGCACATACTCAAACCTTTTCCTGCATTACACCAGTTCACACCCTCAACACCCAAAGAAATCAGTTGTGAAGTGACAACTAGTCCAGCCAGCAAGGATGGTGACCAAGGATTCTCATTTTGAAGAGAAAAACTCCAGCTATACTCTGTCGCATATCGTATACTCAGAGGCGATCTCTGCTTAACATACAAGGCCATGTCAAACCCAGCTGTTGGACATGCTACACTTAAAAGAAATCCCGATCCCTCAGAGCCACATACTCCAGGGATCTAAACCTTGTCATCACAATAAACAAAACATGCTGGAGGGATAGGTTCCTGACCCAGAGACTCCCCAGACTCTGGAATAGATTGCCCATACATGTCAAGCAGAGTGCCTCTTTGGACCTCTTCAAAAGGAACCTTGACGACTGGATAGGAGAAAGGAAATTCACCCCAGGGATCATGTCAGTCGCCCTGCTAGACAGGGGTCCAGGGAAGTAAATAGTGTGGGAAGAAACAGCCAGGGAATTGTTATGGCTAGCCTTGTATAGGCCCTAGGGCTGCTAGCCTAGTACCAACCTATGAACCTATGAACCTATAAGTGTGAGACCCTTAGGTCTATGTTCACACATAGGATGTATCCAACACAACTGCTATCTCAACTAATCCTAGAAGTCTGTAATAGGTTCATAGTTTCATAGGTAGGTACTAGGCTTTTGGCCCTAGGGCCTATACAATCCTAGCCAAAAAGGTATCCTGGCTTTCACCACCCAAAAAAATTATTTTCCTGTGCCCCTGTCGAGCAGATCCCTGGGGTGAATTTCCTATTTCCCATCCAATCATCAAGATTTTTCTTGAAGAGTGCTAATGAGGAGCTTTGTTTGATATAGATAGGTAGTTTGTTCCAGAGTATGGGAAGTCTCTGGGACAGGAATCTGTCCCTCCAGCATGTTCTGTTTATTGTGATGACAAGGTTTAGGTCCCTAGAGCATGTAGCTCGGAGAGATCAAGATTTCTTTAAGTGGAGCATGTCCAACAGGTCTGGGTTTGTTTGTTAGGCAGACATCGCCTCTGATTAGATGATATGTGACAGAGTAGAGCTGGAGTTTTTTGAGACAGTATGCGTAGGGCATCTGTTTGAGGCCAGTAATCCTCTTTGTGAGGTATTTCTGCAGCCTTTCCAGTTGTTGTAGATGTCATGTGAGGTACATACCAAAAGGGGCGTTGTACTCTATAATGTGTCTAGTGAGTGATGAGTAGAGGGGAACAATGACCTCTTTTTTCCTGGATGAGAAACCTTTTGTGATGAGGTGTGCCACATAGAAGGATTTCCTGATTACTGTGGCGATGTGATTATCAAAGGAGAGACTACTGTCCACCTGTGTCCCAAGGTCTCTTATCACACTTTTGGTGTTAAGTAGACTACCACCTATGTGGTAGCTCATGGGTATAGAGTTTTTACTAAAAGAGATGACAATGCACTTTTTGGCATTGAGCTTGAAGCCATGGCTTTGACACCAGGCATCTGTCTCAGTGAGGCCCTTTTGTAGGATGTCCACATCATTAGTAGTTTCAATTAGGGCTCCTAGTTTGCAGTCATCTGTGAACTTCATTAGCCAAAGACCTTTTGTAAAAGGAAACAGTGCATTTACCAACCAATTTTAGATGGCACTGGATCTAGTGAGGTAGGTACAGATATTTTTTTCAGAGTACCTGAGGAATACTCACCCAGTAAGTAACATAAGTCTAAATAGGCATGTCACATCATATAACCTGAGTTTTACAACAGCATTTTGTCATGACTCGGGGTGAAGTAATAAGCATTATTAAGAGAAACTGAGTGTTATTAACAGCAGAACATGATATGGGAAGTAAACTAGGTGACCAACCTGTGGTGACTTTCAAGAAAGGTAGGAACCTTAAAAACATTCCTAAATCAATTAGACCAATTCCTACTAGAAACCCAGGGATGCTGAGGTGCGAAGCATGTAATCAACATAAATACACTGAAATTGGATGTAGATTTAATGTGAGAGACAAGACCTATTGGTTACACCAAAGGTTTAACTGTAGCTCTAAATCTATATTCTATTTAGCATCATGCCAATTGTGTCCAGCATTTTATGTCAGCAAAACCGACTGTCGGTTTAAAGAGTGTTTACAAACATATTTACAATATAGGAAAGAAAAAACTTGACAATGCACTAGCTAAACACTGCAGTGACTTTTCAGATCATAAATTCAAGTTTAAAGTCATTGACCAAGTCCAGACAGACATAAGAGGTGGACCAGCGCCCTTACTTCTTGAAAGAGCAGAAATGTTATGGCAACTTAAACTAAATGCCTGTCCAGGCTTGAATGAGTTCTACTCTATTACAAGCATTTTAAAACTGAAAGCCCTAATGACATAAAAGCTCATATGCATATACATACAAACAAACATTTTTTAAATACATTTCTTTTCTACACACATATGTATTTTTTAGGATGAATTTAAATATCAAATAAATCTAAAAAACAAATGAAAGAGAAAAACATCTTTTGTTGGGAATGTTAAGCACTTTTTAAGTTTCTGACTTTTTTTAGTTTTGTTTCTAATTTCTAACTTCATAAGTCTCTTGTTTTTTAAAACAATGTACTGTATGTTTAAATTCAATGACTTGTTAATGAATAATGAATGTGTTTTAATAACCAAAGTAGTCACATGATGTATGTTTAAACATTAGTTAAGCAAGATTTTTTATCTGAAGTTTTGCTATCTAGCTTAACGAAAAGCGCTTCATATTGACGTTTTGTGGAATAAAAGGCTTGTTTTCTAGTTACTTGTGAATATACAGCTCTCCTTTCTTGTTTTTACAGTCATTTGTGTTTGTTTACTTAGTTTTGGATTTATAGATTCATACGTAAATACTAAGCAATTAGCGTACAGACTATTACGAGCCTTGCCAATAACATATATTCTAAAGTTTCCTCAGGTCTCAAGGAGGGCAACCCAAGATAGACTAGGAGAGCATTTGAGGCTGCCTATACAGATATCTATGTTTACTTTGAATGTGGCAAGATTGTTACTCTGCATGACATGTACTGGACGTTTGTTCCTGATGTGGGGGATATATTGGATAAAATCTATCATACCAATGTGTCTTATTTATGTGTTTATGAAAGTTTAATTCCTTAATTATGTATATGAGATACGATTACTTCTGTAAAGAAATAGGAGGCCAAAGAGGGTTGGATCTTTCATGGTGAGAAAGACTAGAGACATTTCTTCATGAAATAGTAGACTATAAAAGAGACAGAGTACAGATAGAAGGTTGCAGTCTATCCTGATTACTAAGATTTTAGAGGCCACTGATCTTTTTTTAGTAAGGATCCTCTGAGAACTCCCAGGTTGAATGATATGTTGAAACATAGAAATGTCAAAATAGGTATTATATTCAATGGGTATAAGAAATATGAGTAAATGCAACTTAGGGCTGCCTTTGGAAAATAGATGAAGCACACAGACGTTTTTCTAAACTACCATGAAGATATGGTGGAACAAAATAAGGAATTATCAACAAGTCAGCTTGGATCACTGTTTTATTACCAAAATGAATTATACTACATTTGTTTTTCTCATTTAATTTGAGACCATTGTTCATGAATGATTTGTTAACACACTCTAAGGCATGTTGGAGCAATTCTGAATCAATTAAAGATCGTCTAACAACACCCAATTTGCAGTCATCTTCAAAACCAGAGAAGCATGCAGCAGGAGTGCTGGCTTCAAATTTCTTTGAAAAATGGATGCCGAATAGGAGAAGACCTAATACTAAATCCTGTGGTACACCACTTGTAACGTTTTGCCTTTAGAAGTGTTACCTGCAAGTCTTACCACACGAATTATGTGGGACAACCACAACACACAATATAACCATTTATATTCACTCCTGGAAGTCAGGCAGTAATGCCTGCATAATGAATGATTTCAAAAGCTCAGGCCAGGTCCAGATATTCTGTGTGTGCTGCATAACCACCATCTACCACTTTGGTTACTTTTTCAAATTAATTAATGAGGTTAAAAAGCAGGACCTTCCTATGACAAAGCCAAACTGAGGAGGATTCATATTAATCTGGACTGAGATAATACATTCTACAGTTTTATATATGAGGTTAGTGACATAAATGGATTTATAGATACCAGGGTCTGTATTGGGCCATAAATGTATAATAACATTAGAATTTGTTTTCCAGATTTCAGGAATGTAACCAAAAGAGACGATTTTTTTATAGAGGTTAACTAAGATTTTGGTGGACCATATCTGATACTCATAATCAGGTAACCTGTATATTATCATGGCCCATGAATGAGGTGTCTCTATCTTTTGAGAGGACTTGTTCCATAGTAATATTAAATGCATTATAATTCACTAAGCTCTCTGTGATTTTGTACTCAGCTGCTCGGTCATTCTGTGTGGTCACCATTTGCTGTACCTGTATGAACTGCCAGGTGTAATATTGTAAAGTTGATTGTTCTTTGCTTAGTATTTTAATTGTCACTGAATGTAAAATATTCACTAAGAATTGTATTGTTGTTTCAGTCCTTCCTGTTGTTTTAGTATTCCTTCTTGTTGTTTTAGTCTTCCTTCCTGTTTGCAAATTTATTGATAAGTTATAAACTGTACAATATGCCTTCGGCATTATGCACGCACACACACACACACACACACACACACACACACACACACACACACACACACACACACACACACACACACACACACACACACACACACACACACACACACACACACACACACACACACACACACACACACACACACTGGTGTAACAAGAGATGCAGATAATGATATTATTCTAGACAGCTGGACCCAAGAGATTTGAACAAAGCATTGAAGAGATCGCATCATCCCATGTGTACAGTCGAAGAAATCGCAGCCATGATACCAAATGGCACTGTTTTTTCTGTCTTAGATGCAAAGAGTTCATTTTGGCAAGTGATGCTTGATTGCAAATCTTTATTACTGACTACATTCAGAACCCCATTTGGAAGATACAGATGCCTCAGGATGCCATTTGAAATATATTCTGCAAGTGAAGTCTTTCAGTGTGCAATGAAGCAATTTTTTTCAGATTATCCTTGTGCCATAATAGTAGATGATTTATTTGTCAGAGGCAATGGTGAAGCAGAGCGTGACAAAAACTTAAGAAAGTTCTAGACAGAGCACGTGAAGTGAATTTAAAGGTCAATCCTCTGAAGTGCAAATTCAGACTACCAGAAGTCACATATGTAGGTCATTTATTTACAAGTACTGGCTTGCAACCAGACCTGTCCAATCAAGCAGCCATTCTTGAAATGTCAGCACCAGATAATGTGCAAGCTTTACAACATTTTCTTGGTATGGTCAACTATTTAGGGAAGTTTATACCACGCTTTAGTGAATTGACAGTGCCTTTGAGAAAGCTCACATGTAAAAAATGTTACATCTAGAACAGCACCAGAATATGTTTGAATTCTTAAGTAAAAAACTGCTACCCCACCAACATTAAGATATTATAATATCAACAGACCAGTAGCTCTTTGCTGTGATGATTCAAAATTTGGTGTAGGTGCAGTTATTCCAACAAGGCAGTCCAGTTGCCTAAACATCTAGAGCACTTACCCAAACTGAGATGCAATATGCTCAAACCGAGAAGAAACTTTTGGCAATAGTGTTTGTATGTTGCAAGTTTCTTGATTATATCTATGGTTGAGAAATCCAGACTGAAACTGATCATCAACCTTTGGTAACTATTTTAAAGAAGCCTATGCATTCAGCTCCAGTGAGATTACAAAGAATGATGCTTAAGTTTCAAAGGTACATCTTCAAAATTGTCTATACAATAGGCAAACTTCTTTATCTGCCTGATACCTAATCCGGATCACCCAGGAATATAATGGAACATCTTGACACAGAGAATTTTGACTTTAATCTTATGGAATTGCATACTTTTTCTACCATGAGACTTGATGAGCTCAGATCATACAAAGACTGATCCAATTTTGCAGAAGCTCAACCACTACATTAATACTGGATGGCTGTCAAAGCAATCTAGTGTACCACCTGAAGTGCAACCATACTTTCCTTACAGAGATGAGTTGTTGATGGAAGATGGCATTATTTTCAAAGTTACTAGAATTTTTGTTCCTACTTCTTTACAACAAGAATATACCCAGATTTTGCATCGTGGTCACCCAGGTTCTGAATCTACTAACAGAAGGGTGAGAGGACTAGTATTTTGGACTTCTCTAGCAAAAGACATTGATAAGGTACTTTCTTCCTGTTCAGTATGTAATAGTACTAAACTGCATTTGGAAAAAGAGCCTCTTCAGCTAAGTCAAGTTCCTGAACTTCCTTGGTCAATAGTAGCTACTGAAATATTCGAATGGAACAACCAACATTACTTAGTACTGGTAGAATCATATTTGAATTGGCTTGAGATCGATCTACTACATAATTTAACTTCTGCTACAGTCTTTACTAAGTTGAAACTCCATTTCTCAGTCCATGGCAGTCCAAAGAGAGAAATTTCTGAAAATGGTAGCCAATTTACCAGTCAATTGTTTCAGAAATTTGCAAGCGAGTGGGATTTTGTACATGTTATTAGCAGTCCAGAGTATCCGCAATCAAATGGACTAGATGAACGTGCAGTGCAGAGTGCAAAGCAATTACTAGATAAGTCAAAGCATGATAATACCGATGTCATTTTGAATTTACTCAACCTCAGAAACATCCCCATTGATGATATACTTGGTTCACCTGCTCAGAGACTTCTATTCAGGCAAACCAGAACAACATTGCCTATCAGTTCTAGTTTGCTGAGGACTAAAGCTAAAAGCAACAAAGCAATCAGAGCCCAGTTATCCAAAAAGTGTTCTATCCAAAAGTCCAGCTATGACAGATTGAGCAGATTTCTTCTCCATTGAAAGAAGGAGAGACAGTGAGGATGCAAACAGAGAAAGGTTTCGATTAGATTGGTCAAGTAATGAGTATTTGTGCAGAGCTGAGATCCTATTTTGTTAAATCTGAGGTTGTGGAGTACAGGAGAAATCACAGACATCTTCTTCCTGTAGCAAAATTGATATTGCAGGATTGTTCCTGTGATAAAGACTCTAACTCTCAGAGCAATCCAGATGATATTCCTATTCCAGAATGTGTCTTGACTCCTGATACTGTTCCAGCAGATGATCCCAAGATTCCTAAGACTGAACAGTCAGCAGAGACAATCCCAGTTGCTAGACCAGATCCCAAATTTTATGTCACATGTTATGGTTGCATTTCAAAGCCTACTGTAAAATACACAGCAACTTGGACATAGTCGCATATATGTATCTAGCTTTGTATAATTGCATGATGAAAACTATTCCTGTGTAAATTGCATATTTACTAATATCACTGACAATGGCTGACTCATTTTCTCAAAGAGGGAGGATGTAGAATAACAGGTACCTGTATCTTTAAAAAACACTTTCAAGATGTGTGTGTGCATATAAATACCGAGCAAGTGTTAGCTTCAGTGCCATTTTGAAGGTGCAGCCAGAGTGTTAACATCTATATGCATGATAGCTAGTTTGGTTATTAGTTAAAGTTACGTAACCTAGTTTACAGTGTGTTTGTATATAATAAAGCTGCTTGAACAAGAACCCACAGTGTTTGTCTATTTCAACCTGACCAGGTGAGCGACAATGGCCAAGTACAGAGCCTTGTGGGACACTGTATTAACTGGGAGAAAAGATGAGTAAGTACAGGGCCATTTAACTCATTGTAGCTGGTTAAATAGGTAGTTAGAGAACCAAATGACTGTTGACTGGGAAAGCCTAAAGCAGACATTTTTGAGAGTAGTTTGGTATGTCAGACTGTATTGAAATCTTTAGAGAGATCTAAAAAAACAGGGAAAAAAATAAATTGTTATTATCCCTGGCTTTAATGACGTGGTCCAAAAAGGCAACAAAGGCAGTTGTGCTATTATCTGGACCAAAGTCATGTTGGGTAGAGGTTAATAGATTTTCTTGGAGTTAAGTATTGTAAATTTTGTTTATGAATACATTTTTCTTGAAAAGAGAGTACAAGATTGGAAATTGGTCTGAAGCTTGTTATTTCAGTGGAGTTTCCCCCTTTATGAAGAGGAATTATGTACATTTTTTTCCAGAGAAATGGGGCATATGACTCATGAATGGACCATTTGATGAAGATAGAGATTAGGTAGGCAATTGAGGGAGCAGCAATCTTTAGATATTCATATGGGAGATTGTCTACAGAGGGTGATAGGGCTTAAGTTTGTGTAATATTTTTTATATAGGAAGTACAGACAAATTTTAACTTGTAAATGACATTGTTAGAGCTTTGAAGTTTGTCAGGAGCGGCAGGATTCTGTAGGGAGTTTTGGGTGAAGGTGGCTATTGAGTCTATAAAGGGGGAGTTAAACTTAGAAGCAGTTTCTAAGGTCAAGATGTGTGGATAAGGGTCATGGGTACTAGGAGTTCCAGGGTACAATATTTTTTTCATAGTGGACCAACATTTTTGGGGTTGTGTTTTCGGTTGTCTTGTGTGTTGAAGTAATAATATTTCTTAACAGTAGTAACTTGTTTTTTTCTCATGTTTTGATGCTGTTTGTGGGTCTGTAGGTGAGATTGAGGTTTGTATTTTTGCAAGTTTCTCCAAACGTTGTCTCTCTTATACACTATTTTTCTATTAGGTGGAGATAGCCAGGGTGATTGGATGAATTTAACCCTCTTGGGCAATGCAGTGGTGCAGCAGTTTGCATTGTCATGCAGCAGTTTGCATTGTCACCTCACAGCAAGAGGTTCTCCTGTTCAGTCCTCAGCTGGGGGGGTCTTCTATGCAGAGTCTGCATGTCCTTCCTGTGTTAGTCTGGGTTTCCTCCGGGTTCTCAGATTTCCTCCCACATTCCAAAGGATGCATCTGAAGCATTTCTCCCACGGCCTCTGCTGAAAGTGGGCTCTGTCGCAGTTCAACTTTTGCTGTAAACAAATGTTAAATAAATATATTTTCTTATATGAGTGAGGCTATTGAGAATGCCAAGAAATATTGTATTAAATTTTAGAACAGCATTATCCAGTGGTGAGGAATAGAGGATGGACAAATTAATGTTATTAAGGATATTGTTAAAGATCGTGGAATTGAAATTTGAGAGGTTATGGTAGTCTTTATAAAGGAGCTGTTTGATATGGTGAGTTGCTAGTCTCTGAACATAGGTGGGATGGTGATTACTGAGTGAGTCTAGAAACCCCGTTCCCATCAGCCGACAAACGCCCTCCATTATTTCTCAAACATGCAGCCGAATCTGTAGCAAACCCTGTATCTATACTTATCAATAGACCCATCCAAGAGAATACAGTACCGGATATCTGGAAAAAATATTCCTAATACCCCACCACAAGGAAGGAAATTCTACAGAACCCTCAAATTACAGGCCTATTGCCATATTAACCTCTTATCCAAGATACAGGAAAAATGTATACATAGACAAATACTAAACCACCTCTTACAAGCAAACCCAATTACACCCACACAGCATGGTTTCTGACCCTCGCACAGTACTACCACTACCATCTTATCTTGCACACACAAGATTGCACAAGCCAGAGATAATAATAAATTTGTATCAGCTCTGTTCCTCGACGTATCCAAAGCATTTGATACTGTTTCCTATCCCATGCTCCTAAATAAACTTTCCAACCTACAACTCTCTACCTTCACTACTTCCTGGTTTAACAGTGCCCTCTCAAACAGATATCAGTCCATCAGATGGCAAACATCCTTCTCCCCTTTCTGTCTTGTTAAGACCAGGGTTCCCCAGGACTCTATCCCAGGCCCCCTACTTTTTAATATGTTTACAAATAACCTCCATGTCACCTGCCCCCTCTGTACCTTATTACAGTACACAGACAATTCCACAATTATTGACACCTATGACAATATACAAAATCTCTACATTGTCACTCAACAATTTTTGCACATAGTAGAACAATGCCTAACTGAAAACAACCTACTTCTCACTCCCCAAAACACCAGGCTTCTCCTTTTTCTTCTGAAAAACCTCAGTCCAGCTAAAGACAACTTCACCATCTAATCCTTGGATAATACAGTTATCACCACCAACTCAAACACCAAATTGCTTGGCATTACTATAGACAACCAATTAAAATTTGACCTACATATTCTAAACTGTATCAAAAAGTCCAATCAAAAACTAGGTCTTCTATACTGCAACAACAAATATATACCTAACAAATCTAGACCTATACTGGCTCAAACATTTACTCTACCATCCCTGCTGTATGTTGCTCCCATAGTTACTAACCTCCAAAATAATCTCTTATAACCAATCTAGAAACCACCTATAACAAGATAGCAAGGTTCGTAGCCAGTAATAGCTACAAATCCCATCATTGTATATCCCTGAAAAGCTTAAGATGGCCTGAGCTCCCCCGCATGCTTCAAATATCACAACTACAAATTGCACACAGCATCCTAAATATCCCCAACTTCTGCCCTGCCCTTACATCAATAATTACACCCTACACAACCCAATCGTGACCTCAGAAGCACATAACACCTTCTGCAGGTGACCAAGCCAAACAAAAATATTGGAAAAATAATTTACAGTCATTCAATTGCATACTTATGGAACAAACTTCCATTGTCTCTTCGCTCCACTACCAAAAGTGAGGAATTCAAGAAGCAACTAAAAATTAATTTCCAACATGCATGGATCTGTACTTGTCAGGAAATTATCTAATGAATTTTTATTCTTCTCACAATTAACATATCTGCCTGGTATCTACCTAAACTGCCTACATATATTACTCTCTGCAGTTAGTACCTACATACCTGCCTGGTATCTACCTGAACTGTCTACATATATTACTCTCTGCAGTTAGTACCTACATACCTGCCTGGTATCTACCCAAACTGTCTACATATATTACTCTCTCTGTAGTTAGTATCTGTGCTATTAAATGCATCTTTGTTGCGCTATGTCATGATGTTACTCTGAACATTTTTTTTTTATTTTAGGCATTGCTGCATTCCTTGTAAATAACGGAATAATAACCAAATGTCTCAAACATTGTTACTACATTCTTAAAATACTGCACTTTTGCCTTGTATAGACTCATATTGCATATTCCTCTCTGTTTTTGTACTGTTAAGTATCTTACAACTTGAATTGTTAGGATTTACTTATTTTTAATTACTTTCTTGAAGCTTTTCTTCTTGGGTCTCAGCTGAAAAAGGGCTCTCTGGGCCCAGTCGGACTAACCCAGTTAACAAATGTAAAAATAAATAAAATAAACTTTTAGACAGTTGTAAAGGCCTGGATATGAGACTAGGATCCAGTCCAACGTGTCTCAGTGCTATTAGCTTTGTTGAAGTGAGTATGGGAGGTTATGAGTTGCTTGAAACCATGAAGATTGATGCCAGAGGAAAGGTAGTCTGATGATAAGGTTTCCCAGTTAATATTGACATCAACAAGAATTATTATTTCATGAGAAATGGAACTAGATAGCCAATGTAGGATGTCTTCTAGAATAGGAATGTTATTTCCTAGGGGACTATATAGGGCAGTTATACAAAGTGTTTTATGCTCATTTAATTTACAGTGAGAGACAATGATCTTAGCAGAGAGTAAATTAGGCAGAGAAACAGAAGAAGGAGAGACAAAGATATGGTTAGAGAACACAATTGCTCCACCATGACCTTTTTTTATTTAATCTGTCAGAGCAGTTTCTGTAAGAATAATAATATCTGGGCAGTAATGAATGATCCAAGAATGAAATTCAGAGACTCTGTTTACTATACTTTGAATATTCATGGGTATGATTTTCAAATTTCTAGTAGATATTTAAAATACAGTAGAAAAGGAAGTTGGTGGAGAAGAGAGGCAGTCAGATATCTCTCAATTGTCCAGATTTTTGCAACATATCACAACTTTTGCCTCAAATTTTTGATCTGTTTCTCATAAAATTATAGTTTTCTAGAAAATCATTGGCAAATCATTGAGGATTTAAGTCAGAATATGATAACAGACATTTTTGTTTAGGTTTAATACCCTTCAGAAAATTCATGCCTATTTAAAACGTGTTATTCTATCAACTTTCTAAGTTTGTAAGAACAATATTTAAAATTTGTTCCTATTTTGGGGCCTTTATCCCACCATTGTTTATGGCTTTGGCCAGATTTCTTGTTCTAATAGGTTGGGAGTTATAGGCAATAAGGACCTGGGTTTTGGTGGAGATTGCTGCATAATATGATCTTTTTCAGTATGCATACACTAGTGAGTGTTTATGTATGTTAGCATTCAATTTAAATTTTACCTTATATGGCCTGGGAGAAGGGTTAAGAATGTTACATATGAAAACAAGATGAGGGCTAAGCCAAATTAGATAAAACCAATAGTATAGTGAAGGGCTGGCAAGTGACATAGACAGTGTAAGTAATGGTTGGGGATTGAGAAATAGGTGTGACAGGTATCATATAGCATGTAAGGTATGATAGTATTAGGAGTAGATTTGTGGATAGAAAAATGGGCAGCATATTTGTTATGTATTAGTTCATAGAGTTCATAGATTAGTACTATGCTAACTGCCTTTGTGGGCCATTTTGAGCCTAGCCAATTACCCCATGTGAGAATCAAACTCTGCACCTTATGTCTTCAAGGTAAACACTTTAACCAGGAGTCTTGAAGACAGTTATGGAGAATAGATTGTATGTGTATATATACTTACTTTATAGAAGGAAATAAAAAGAATTAACAAAGAACTAAAAAATACAAAGAATTAAAAAAAATTAGCAGGAATTTGAATAGGTATGTAGAATATGGGATGCTAAAAATGTGGAGCAGAGAGGAGGTTGATAGGAGACAAAAGAGGACAACTGTAGAGATATAACATATATAAAGAAGAAAAAATGTTAAACAGAAGGAGCATAATAAGACACAATAGTGGGTGTAAGCAATAAGCTGGAGGCTGAGGAGTACTGTGGAAGAGAGGTATAACTAGACAGGTGAAGCCTCAAGAGCAGAGATATGGGGAGTATGATTTATGTAGTGGGTGTTAGTGACAGATGACGGGTAGCAGAATGATAGGTTGCTTGGATAGAAAGAGGAGGAGTTATGCACAGGAAGTGGGTGTGGGTGGAATTGGGGGTAGGGTGGGGGAGCAGAGTGAGACTGAGTGAAGCAAGCGTGAATGGATTGGGCTGCACCAGCTGAAATGGCAAATCAGTATGGAAGGGGAGAAAAAACTATCTATAGACTTACAGGTGAACAAGGAAAAAATCCTATGTGGAAGAAAGACTAAAAATGTAATGTCACTAGAAAAGCTGTTAGAAGAAAAAACAAGGTAATAAATAATAGCAGAAGGTGCAATGTTACAGAGTTGTAGTAATTATTTGGGGGGGGGTAGCAGAAAGAGTTTCAAAGCACAGGGTTAACCAGGTGTAGTTAGCAGAAAAGCCTGCATAAAGAACTATTAAGTATTGCAGCGTATTATTTTTGTTATGTTTCAGTTAATGAAAGGTCACTATTTACATATTACAGACAGATGGTGAATGCACTGGAAGTTATAGGGGAAGACAGACAGACACACATGCACAAACACACACACACACACACACACACATATATATATATATATATATATATATATATATATATATATATATACACATATATACACTGCAGCAAGTTAGTTAAAATATGATAAGGTAGGTAAAGTGGGGGAGGACTTTTGCTGTGTGTATCTAGCGTAGACTAGACAAGAAGGATGGGACTGCAAGAGAAGGCCACATCTCTCTGTATAAAGAAAATTACCACAGGAATAGGATAGCTATGTTAGACATGACAGTAAATAACATACATTATTAATACGCTTCTCTCTCTTATGGTCCTTATTAGGGCCCTTATTAGGATAAACCACAGTCTTTGAAGTTATTTGCTGGGCAATGATGGTTTGATTGATGCCAGTTCAGTGTAATAGTCGAGGGAAAGAGATAGTGAAGGTAAGACAGAGAGAGTTTGACTAAAAAAAATAAACAGGGAAAAAATACAAATTATGTAAAGGCGATAATGTAAAACTAAGTTACAGTTGTTATACATTTAGTTGATAAACAAAATGTAAACGGTATTAACATATTGTAATAGGTGACTCAAAACTCTGAAATACCATCTGCAGGACTTAAAGCGCAACTGCCACATTGTAAACTCAGAGATCATTTGGCATTGGAAACTCACAAAATAGTTAATACTTTTCAACTCATTTAACATTTGCATATTGTTAGAATGCATTAATAATTAAAAAAATAAATAACAGAGCAATAACCGTCTAGCTGCAAGTCTAAGAGCAGTACACATAAACTCAAAAAACAACAAGCAAAAACACTCCAACAGCAACCCAGTGTTGTATTAGCAATAAAAACATATAAAATATAAACCACCACTGTGCGAGGCTATGGTATTCTATTTATTACAGAAATAACAAAATATCTAAAAAAATGGCAGGTGCTTTCACGACAAACGTTGCTTTGTCAGACCATGCATACACACATTCTTAAATACATACAACAATAAAACTTCTAATAGAAATCTGAACACAATTGAATGTAATTAAATAATTAACAGTGAGTATCAGTGTTCCTGTACTCACATCAGCCAGTTAAATATATTCTTGTCCACAACCAGCCTATCAAATAATTGCAATCTAAACCATTCATGAGCATTAAATCATGCTCACCACGATAAAATGTAAAAAACACCAATCAAACGCTCAGTGCAACTGGTTCATCAAATCAGACTATATGTCTGCTTGTACTTGCCAATCAAGATCGAGTAATGATAAACTTTTAATTCCATACCCATTCTAAATGGACAATGCAACCCATGTGACTCAAACTATAAAACGTCATAAACTACAAATAAATAAGCACTGTCATCAGAGACGATTATCTACAACATGCAAGTGGCAATAATAAAGATGACACAAATATCATCTGCTGTTTCAAGCTTGTACACAATATAAAGACCTATACATCAAAACTGCCACTTTTACATGCTGTAATATTAATTCACAGGCACTCATACACACAGTGCATATAAATCCAAATTAAAATTCAGTGAACGAATGTGCTCTAAATAGCTAGTGAATTATATAGCAACATCACCACTTTAAAACTTTGTTATGGTATCATTAACATTTTATAAACAAGCTACAAGATTACTAGCTTGCTAATACAGAATGTGTAACCTCATTGGCAACTCAGCTGAATGCACATTCTATAAATACACATATTTGTTATTTAGATGCTGCAGGATCTTTATCAGACTTACACATAAATCATTTCTCAAACAATTTAACCAACCAAACTCCTGAACCTATGAACCTATGAAAAATGTTGAAAACGTTAGCTATCCAATAGCCTATGCTATACAGAAAGGGGCGTGTTGTATATGTCTCGCTCCAATCAACCTTCTCTATTTTCTAACCGATCAGTGCCTATGAACTATACTGAACAAAAAAGGCATATAATGCATGTCTAGCCCCGACATTCTCTAATCCCTAACAAATCAAAATCTGCAAACACAGGAATGACCCAATCAAAACTGAGCCATAAGCGAATTACTGATGATACCGCACTGTTCATTATATGTAAAATGGAGACTTGACCCCCAATCATGGGTTTTCTGAGCCTTGACCATTGATATCACAAGTTGTTTCACTAAATCCAAATAAATAAATAAATAATAAATAAATCATCAATTTATTCCTCATATTAAATCCACAACAACCTGTACTAAACAAAAAAGGATGTACTATACATCTCAGGCCCCAATTAACATTCTCTACTCCTAGGCCTGTCGACTTTGACAAACAAAAAGCCCAATCAAAAACCAAACAACTGATTGGCTGCTACAACTACCATGCCAGTTATTTATACATAATACAGCCCTTAACCATGATTACTCATTGAATCATATCTATTTGCATGTTTAGTAATATTTAGCATCTATTCTTTCCGTCCAAACATTTTGTCTAATCTGGGCTTCAGAAAAACATTAAAATATTCTGCATAGACTACCTTCCATCCCCTCCCACTTCAGCCTTCTTCCTTCTTCTGGATTTTCCCAGTTTGGGGTTGCCACAGCCGATCACCTGTCTGCTCATGATTGGCAGTGGAGTTTTACAGTGCCGAGTTGCCAGTCCGGCATGCAACCTTCCACAGAAGGCACACACACATGCCCACACTCAAACTGAGGGCCAATTTAGAGTATCCAATCCACCTACAGCATGTTTTTGGGATGTGAGAGGAAACTGGAGCACCCAGAGAGAATCCACGCAACCATAGGGAGGACATGCAGACTCTGCACAGAAGGCACCCCAGCCAAGGATCGAACCAGAGAACCTCTTACTGTGAGGCGGCAACACTAACTGCTGCACCACTGCGGCCACCCTTGAAACAATATTACATATCCCAACCAATACAAAACTTGTAGTGTAGATGTAGTGGCTGAAAAGGTAAAAAAGAAAATTATCATCATTAGTGGGTCTGAAGTGACATTACCCATCACCCATGCCCCTACAAACAGCCAAATGGAACTACTCCAGTGGCTAAGACAGTAGTTATACCTACTGTTACCTAAAAATAGAACATTTATTTAAGGGCTTGATAAATAATGTTTTTAGGTAGTACCTCTGGCATCAGTGTCCAAACTGATCTTCTGCAAGTCAGGTGGGGTTTATAGGTCACTAGTATGTCAACAAAAGGCAGGAGCTGTTTCTCGGATACAGGATTTGGCACCAGTGGTACAACAGCATTATGCCTTCTAAGTGGTTTACATGCAAGGTAATGTTATGTTCAGACCTCTCATTGTGAAGCTTTGAAACAATCACTAAAATGTCGTTCATGCAGGCAGGCAGGCGAATGCAGGTGCAGTAAATGTATATACAAACAATGTCAACATGGCTTGGTCATCTTTATTTCACGCACTAAAGTAGATAAAGATGCAATTTTCTGAATCTCTTCCTCCTTTACTGTCTCTTCTTCACCAAGTTCTTTGTCAACACAACAAACTCCTCTTTCCTTTGGTTTTATACAGGAGCATCTTGAAAGTTTAGGGCCATAACTGCCAACTGCAAGTAAGAAGGAGAGGAATATTCATAGAATCTGAGATTCTGTTTCCCTTTCCCTGAGATACAGGAATCTTGGTGTTTAGATATATAAACAAACCCTGCACAGCATGGAAGGGCAGGGAAAACACATTACAGGCTAAACTGTGAGTCCCACAATTTGCAGTGTCCTGTTTGAAATCCAGTTCATTTTTCAAAGAGCTAGGAGGTGCATATAGTGGTTTATGCTCTCTAAAGAGATTTGCATAGTCTGTTCAACTACCCTTCCCCAAAAAAACTTCCCCACTTCTTTCTTTACCTCTATTGACACTAATTACCTGCAGTATAATTATTTTCTCCCCCTCTCCACATACTCCATTTCTACCCTTGTTAATCTCCACCAGTTTTCTCACTTCTTCCATATTCTGTGTAACATACATAAAAAGTTGCCTAACTCTACACATACCACTAATGGGCCACAAATCCCTCCTAGTCAGATATCAGATGTCTTTGGATGCTTTAGGCAGCATCAATACCATCTCCTTGTGGAAATGTGCTTCCCCTTGCCTAGTCCTTATACGATCATCCCACCACCACTGCCTTCTGCCCAGAAACTGTTGTCACATGCCCCAGCTCAAATCCTGCTGCACACAGCCCTACACGTTTTCTGCTTCTCTTTGTTATCACCCCGCCCCCCATGTCTCTGTCTTTTATACTCACATAACCAGTTACATACCATTCCCGTGCCTCCACTGAATCCCACTCCTAACTGGCACCTTCAGAAAGAAAAAGAATCAGTTCTTCCCACACAGTCATGTGACTGACAAAATAACTTAAAGTCATGTAAGCTCCAAGAAGTCATTAGAGGTAGGGAATACAAAACAAATTAGCTTTACATTGTAAACCATTAGCTAAAATGTTGCTCCACCTGGTTTTGCAGTATCAAAATAAAACAATCAATGCTTTCATAACAGAGCCCTCGCCATCCAGGTATAAGTTATTCAATAATAAATGTGCAAGTCCAAGCCTGCAGGATTCACTTGGGCCCAACTCTTAACCACAAGCACAGATATTTCCAGTTTTATCCTAAGGCTGTACCCATCTTCTACACCATACATTCAGCTCTACAACAAACACTTCTGCCAAGTAGAATCCAAACGTTACATTCCCCAAATTAGACCAGGGTAGGCTCTCTCTCTATATGTCCAGCTCATCATTTTAAAGGCTCCTTCAGTGATAAACTGCCCTTCTGAATTCAGTTATCTTGGCTACTCTTTTTACACTAGAGAAACTGGCAATTAGATCATGTTGTTTGTTTATTTTATTGTGAGAATGTTGCTCACCAGGTCCCCAATAAGACTCCCCACTGGCACAGCTATAGGGCTCAGATCTCAGCCTAGTGGCCAATTTAAAACCTCCAGCACCCTCTCTGTCCAACCAGTGCTTTGTGTCCCTGCCCAAGTAGCTGACACACACACACACACACACACACACACACACACACACACACACACACACACACACACACACACACAATCTTTGAGAAGAGTTTATACAACCACATAGACACTCCTGCTCCTTTTTCCCAGACTATACGGTAGTATCAGCTGCTACCACCCATTAATATTTATCAGCTACTCAAAGGTCCTTAAAAAGGTGTCCAATTATTACTGCACAATATTATTATCCAACTGGTAAGTGTGACTAAACAGTCAAGGCTTATTAGTGTGACTTAGTACAGGATCACTATGAACATGCAATGCACTCTAGAGTTTAAATTATCTCTACACAAAACAGCCACAGTTCATAGGTTCATAGGTTCATAGGTTTATACTAGGCTATCTGCCCTAAGGCATTTTTAAGCCTAGCCCAAATGTTTGTGGCTTACGCCACCCCTTATATGAAAAAATACTGTGCCCATTAGTTTGTTGTACCTCTGTCCAGCAGTGACACAGAGATGATTCCCGGGATAAACCTACGATCTTCCATCCACAGGTCAAGATTTCTCTTGAACAGAGCCAGCGAGGTGCTCTGCCTCACATGGACCGGGATTTTATTCCACAGCATAGGGAGTCTCTGAGTGATAAATCTATCCCTCCAGCACGTCCTATTTATATCCGTGCTAAGGTTTAAGTCGCTTGCTCTAGTGGTTTTGGTGGATTTGGATTTTTTGAGGTGGAGCATGTCCATTAATTCCGGGTTGGACATGGCCTTGTATGTCAGGCACATGTCACCTCTGAGCAGACGGTATGCAACTGAATAGAGCTGGAGTTTCTTCAATCTGGCAGCATGTGACAGATTTTGGAGTCCCTTTATCCTTTTGGTGAGGAACTTTTGGGGTCTCTCCAATTGCTGCAGATGTCGGGTGAGATACATCCCGAATGGGGCATTGTACTCGATCATTGGTCTGATAAGTGAAGAGTACAGGGAACAATGACCTCACTAGATCTGGATGTGAATCCCTTCATGATCAGGTGGGCAATGTAGAATGTCTTTCTAACCACTTTAGCAACGTGAGTGTCAAAAGAAAGGCCACTGTCAACCTGGGTCCCCAGGTCCCTGATAACCTCTTCTGTGCTTAGTGGATTGCCACCTATATGGTAGCTTGGGGTTACCTTGTTTTTCCCGAAGGGTATGACTATACATTTTTTGGCGTTTAACTTCAGGCCATGGCTCTGGCACCAGCTATCTGTTCCCGTGAGTCCCTTCTGAAGGATATCCGTGTCCGATGCACTTTTCACTATGGCGCCCAGTTTGCAGTCGTCTGCAAACTTTGTCAGCCAAAGTCCTCCCATGTTGGCCTGTACTTCTGAGAAGTAGATGCCGAACAATAGGGGGCCAAGGACCGAGCCCTGTGGGACACCACTTGTGACCGGCTTGGAGTATGACATAGCACCAGCAACTCTAACCCTGTGGGTTCTGGCCTTAAGCCAGTTTGCAACCCATCTTGTGACATATGGGTTTACATTTAAGCTGGTAAGTTTTTCTACAATACTTGAGTGGGGTATTGTGTTGAAGGCCTTTGCAAGGTCAAGGTAGGCTGTATGGACTGCCTTTCCCTCATCAATGGCCTTGGTGACTGTTTCGAAGAAGTCAACCAAGTTCAAAAGGCATGATCTGCCCTTGACGAAGCCAAACTGGGTCAGGTCCAATGTCTGCAAGTCCCCTATATCTTTGTTTATGAGCTCCATTATGATCCTCTCCATAGCTTTGCAGACTAGACTTGTTAAGCTTATGGGGCGGTAATTACCAGGGTCCGTAGAGGCACCGCCTTTGTGGAGTGGGACCACAGTTGCCGTACGCCACTCCTTGGGCACGTATCCTGTGGTAAGGCTGAGATTAAACAACTGCCTTATGTGCGGGTTTAATTCCTCATTTAGCTCATGTAGCACACAGCCGGGGACACCATCCGGTCCCACTGATGCTTTTTTTTTAGCTTTAGAGAGAGCAGCTTTCACCTGCGCATTTGAGATGTCTGGGAGGCTACACTCTGCTGGGATAGTTATCTCTCCTTTAGGGGGGAGAGGGGAGTGAAGTTTGCACTGAACCTGTCTGCCAGTATGTTGGCAATGTCTGTGGGTTCAGTGATTTTTGTATCATTTTGGACTAATTCTGAGCATATCTGGGAGTTTCCACCCAGGTTCCTAACATAGCTGAAAAAGGCCTTATGATTGTCCTTTGAATCCATGGCAATTTTTCTCTCAAAATTGGCCTTAGTTGATTTTATGAGTGTTCGTATTTTTTTACTAATAATGAAAAGGGTTTAAAAATATTTACTAATAAATAATTAAAAAGGCGTGCCTTCTGTGGAAGGTTGGGCACTGGGCTAGCAACTCGACACTGTAAAACTCCACTGCCAATCAAGATCAGACAGATGAACTGCTGTGGCGACCCCTAACTGGGAAAAGCTGACAGAAGATGAAGAAGAAGAAATAATTAAAAAGTCAAGACAATACTTCTCACTACACAGTGCTAGTCAAGAGTTCAGAGATCACAGAGACATACTTAAAATAATTCAGTAGTACAGTTCTAACATCACAGAAAACCACTTAGTCTAACCTTTCTAGTTTCTAGCTATGTCTAAGAGAAAATACAAGTCTAAGATAAATTTAAATATAGAGCAAAAGCAGTGCTGATTTGGATGGTCAAGGCAAAAATGCTTCATGCCCTCTGATTTTCTCTGTTTTTTTAAAATCACTTTCCTGGTTCACATTATATCATTCTTCACACTTCCCTGGGTTCCCTGGCTAACAGAAACTACATTTACATTCTTTACCTCTGGGCAGAAACTAGAGCAATAAAGGATATTTATGCATGCAAATTCTGGCAATTAACTCTGGCCTTAAAACAATAGCAAGAATTCCTTCATCTAGTCAGGTCAGAGCTGTGTTTACAACAAAGGGTCACAACATGCTTTACTTGGTCAGTAGAGCGCACTGTCGTTACATTTTTTTCAGTTCCACATGTAACACTATTTTTTACCATTTAAGACAACAAGCCTGTGGTTTACATTAATATTTACAGATGGTAGACTTATCTCCAAAATTCTATCTGGCTAGGCTGGCAGCCTTCATCTATCTTCACCCAGTCTTTACAAACTGTACAAGACTTTTACAACATTTATAGATTTAGGCACAGCTTGAAATTTCATCTTTTTTACCTTTCAGGTTAAAACAACCGGAGAAGGTAGTTTCTCAGCAGAGGAACTTGCAGGAGCCCCAAGGACAAAAAACGCTGCAGAAACCGGTGCAGGTATTAAAGAGAAAAAACGAGAGTCCAAAATTACCCAGCAAGGCTCCTCGTCGCTGAGGACAGAGGTTTGCCTACTACAAGGTACTGTTAATCTTTCTAAATGTGTTTTGACTGAGCAGCATTATGGTTTACTGAAGAATGGGATGAAGTATTATCCCTACTTTTAAGGATAATATTGTGGACATTTTAACTGATGTTAAACTATTTGCAAGAAATGTTATGCTTAAATCCTTGTATAAGCAAGCGAATGATTTGGACTCTGTATGCAAAAAGTTAAGTGTTTTTGTACCTCAACTTTCACCTGTCATTTTAGCTTTTTTAAATATTGTTGAGAATGAGATAAGAGTTTTGTATAATGCCAAAAGTAAACATAAAAGTAGGGATGTTAAATATAACAAAAGGAATCCAGAGACAGCGCACACAATCCGCACTTTATTCAAAGAATAAAACGTCCAAAACTAAATCACGGAGTTCGTAAACGCTATTAAACATCCAGTACATGCGTTTTCGTCAGCCTGTAGCTTAGACTTCATCAGACAAAATGAATTAACTAATTAAGCATTATATAAGGAAATACATTTAAAAAGACCAATAAAATTCAAGCATCTAAGTTAAAACCAATGAAAATAGTGACAGTCTGAGGAGCTCATTATAATAAAATTGTGAGTGATTTAAAATGATCTAATAAATATGTAAAAAACTTTTTCCTTTAAAATAATTACAATATTTAAAAGCAGAGGTATTGATTTAAAAATATTGTAGTTAATTAGGTTTCTAAAACCCACAATAGAATGAAGCTGTTTGGTTAAAAACTGATAAATGTATTTATGTGCACAGTAATTGTAGTAGGTACATAAAAAACAGAAGCATAGACAACAGTGCCCTCTACTGTTCATAAAACTACTTAATGAGTTTCAAACTTGAATTGATCTCAGTTTGAGAGCTGGAATTATTGAGATACATTCATTTAAGCCTGGTGATTTGTTGGCCTCTAATAAAATTTGCCAATACAGTTCCCTGTATTCAAGCCATTCTTCCCAGGGACCTCCTCTTATTTCTTTTTTAACTTGTTCTAAAACAAAAAAGGAGAATGTGGCTTCTTTACAGTTCTTTGTGTGTTTGTACAATGCATTGGTGTCCTTAGCTTTTTGTATCTCATATAAATGTTCATAAATCCGCCTCTTCAATACTCTTTCTGTTTTCCCAACATAATACGAACTGCATTTTGTACACATTGCAAGGTAAACCACTCCTGGGACTCACAGTTGAATGAACCAGTGCTATATATATTAATGTCCCTTATTTCAATGTAAATTTCTCTTTTGTTGGAAATGTAGGGACATTGTTTACAGTGCCCACAATGAAATGTTCCATATGAGGTGTTATTAAGGCATGCCCTCTCCAAGTAGTGATGAGGATCTTTTGTGAGATTGTTCTCTAAAACTTTTTTTATGCTACGTGCATTTTTATATACCATTTTTGGTGTTTTTCCTTTTATGTTCGGTATATCTGAGAAAGAGATGAATTTTTCCCACTCATTGAGGATCATACTTTTTATCTTGGAGTTGAAGCCATTAAATTCTAAGATAAGTGCTGATTGATAGTCAGATTCAACTGGGGTATGATTTATGTTGATGTTTGTCTGACTCTTAGTGGTGTGCTCACTTAAGGCTTTGTCATTTAGACAGCCTTTTATGGGTTTAAATTTGGTCTTTCTGTGTTGTTCAACTTCCGTTCTAATATTTTTTATGAACTCGAGTGGGTATCCTCTGGCAAGGAACATGGCTTCTAGCGTGTTGCATTCCACATAAAAATCTTCGTCCTTGCTTGTCATTCGACAACCTCTAACAAATTGTCCTTTGACAATATTTCTCTTGCAGTGGGGGGGGTGTGCACTAAGAAAGTGTAGGTAGGAATTGCAGAACGTATTTTTCCGGAATATTTTGGTCTCAAAATCTTTAGAAATTTTGTTCTTTTGGACCTCCACATCCAAGTATTGAAGTCTATCCACCGAGCTTGTGTGTGTAAAGCTCAAAAAAGAGGTGGTGTGGTTGATATACTCCAAAAAGAGAGATAGTTGGTCACTACCCCCAGTCCAAAAGATAACAATATCGTCAAGAAAGCGTCGATATAAGGACCAATATTGTCGAATTCAGAATTCAAAATGTAGTTCAATTCCCAACCTGCAAGAACAATGTTAGCATAAGTGGGTGCACACGCCGCCCCCATTGCTACCCCTTTTGTTTGCTGGAAAAATTCTCCATTAAATGTTAGAAAGTTATATTTCAAAATGTTGTCCATAAGTCCCACTACGGCAACCTTTTCTATGTGTGTCAAGGTATTGTCCATAAAAATAATGTCCTCAAAGATCCTCATTCCTTCATTGTGTGGGATACAAGTAAAAAGGTCCACCACATCAATGGTGACAAAAATTAAATTCTCCGAATAGAGGGTAGATGTAATGTTCCTAAGTAGGTCCCATGAGTCTTTCAGTATATGACCAAAGTTATTGCAAATATGTTTGATCTTGTTGTCCACAAATTTGGCCATAGGCAGCGTCTTTGAGCAGTCAGCCGACACGATCGGTCTGAGTGGTGGGTCGCTTACATTCTTGTGGACCTTCGGAATACCAAATATAATTGGAACCTTTGGTTTAGGCACTGATAAAAACTTATGCATGTTGTTGTTTATTGTTCCTTCAATAATCATGTGATCAAGTGCCATGTCTATCTTTTGATAAGCCACTTCAACCTCATCCATGGAAACATTTCTATACTTAGTTTCTTCACGAAGAATATTGTTCATTTTTCCTTCGTATATAATGTTCTCCATTATAACTACTCCTCCTCCCTTATCTGGTTTCATGATTCTAATTGATGTGTTCTTCTTTAATTCTTCTAGTGTTGCATATTCCTCCTTTGTTAAATTGTACTTTAAATGTTGTTGTTTAAATTCTTTTCGAATCCCATTTTCCAATACCATCTCAAGGTTTTTCAGTTGTGGGAGAAGCGGAGGGTTGTAAATGCTACGTCTTGTAAGGCCACCTTGTGGTTGTTCAGTGTTAGATGGTGCTGGAGGTAAAGTAGCTTTCAAGTTTATTTTCCTAAGAAACAGCTTCATATCAATTATAGTTTTAACTAGGTCTCCTCAGTACTTGGAATGAATTTAAATCCTTACTGAGGAGATCAAAGTGTCTCTTATTTAAAATGATATTGCTAAAATTGTAAATGGAAAAATTGTTGAGGGAATGTGTAGTACCTGTATGTAAGATCTCAGTATCACTATTAGTGTCGCTCTCAGTAAAAGATGCAGAGAGGGTTAAAGGACTAGTGAGTGGGGGAACAGTGGTGGTGGGGGTATAGAGGGTATTCCTTAATACCTCCCTCTACCCCTTCTTCCTCCCCCTCTCTGAAAATTCTGAGGGCCTTGCCCTTTTCTGTGAACATTATATGGTAACTCTAGGTCCTCTAATGGGGGAAATTCATTGTCATAGTCCTCAAAAACCCATTCTGTGTTTTTATTTTTATATTGACCTTTATAATTATTACCTCTCATGTAGTCAGTCTGGTTTTGACATTATGTGCGTTTCCCTGAATGGTGGTGATGGGTAATTCGCATTGTTTTATATTCATCCAAGTCCCTCTTAAGTTTATTAATTTTCCTCTGCTCTAGCGTTTTACATTTTGCATCTATTTCTAACCTTAAATTAAAATATTTGTCCTTTTCCTGTTTTATTTGAAGAACAAATCATGTTTGATAAAATTATCTAAAGCAACAATTTCATCCTCAAGGTCAGCTAACTGTTTAGTGTTTTCTTTAATAATGCGCATAAAATTTCTAAACCACATCTATTAAAAATGTCTATAAGGTCTTTATGGTATGCAGTCCCTATTTCAACATTATTAGGGTATTTCCAAACCCTGAGCCCCTTAGGTACAATATTGTGCTTAATGCAAGTTGTAAGATACGAATTTTCAATGCATAACATTTTGTATTTGTACATACATTTATGCAATTTATCTAATTTAACACTATAGGAATCACCATCCTGTGGTGAATCATCATTATTCGTGGAAATATTAAATCCACGCTGGTTATGTAGCCAGTCAGTTAAATTGTCATTGTTAAAATACTCATTAGGTGGTGGAATCGGAACAGTACCTGGAGCATTGCTGCCCGTAGCATTAGAAGTAGTCCCAACACGCCCATTGATGGCTTGTGCTCCAGAAGAAAGTTCTACTGTAGTTAAAGAGCCCAAACTATTTGCAAGAAATGTTATGCTTAAATCCTTGTATAAGCAAGCGAATGATTTGGACTCTGTATGCAAAAAGTTAAGTGTTTTTGTACCTCAACTTTCACCTGTCATTTTAGCTTTTTTAAATATTGTTGAGAATGAGATAAGAGTTTTGTATAATGCCAAAAGTAAACATAAAAGTAGGGATGTTAAATATAACTTATCTTTTAATGATTATAAATTGTTACAGCAAATTAAAAAAGACAAGAGTATCGTGATTAAGCAAGCAGACAAGGGAGGGGCAACAGTCTTTATGGACAAATCATGGTATATGAGTAAGTTTAAAGAGTTCTTGTCTGACATTAATACTTTTAAAGTAATAACATTTGCAGATGTGAAAAATCATATTTCTCAGGTGAATTTATTCTTATATGATATGCAATTGAATCAGGACATTACAATTGAATTATTCACTTATTTAACAGTAACATGTCCTAAAATTCCACAGATTTATGGTATCCCCAAGGTGCATAAATCCATGAGTGACCCACCACTAAGGCCTATCATATCTGGTAAAGGATGGGTGACTGAGCCCATCTCTAGGTATTTACAAAAAGTGTTAGGAAAGTATTTACTGAAATGTGAAACAGTTTTAAAGGATACAGTGCACTTTTTAGAGAAACTTAGTGTGTGGTTTAATGGTGAAACTAGTTCTGATTATTTTAGTTACACTGGATATTGTGTCACTTTTTACGGTGATTCCAATAGACTATGGGATTGAGGCAATTAGAAGTTTTTTAACAATGCAATCCTCTCAACAAACACGTGAAATAGAGAATATTTGCCTCTTATTAGATTTGGTGTTGACAAAGAATGATTTTATTTTGATGGTGTTCCTACAAGCAGTTAACTGGGGTGGCCATGGGGACGTCCGTGGCCAATACCTTTGCTAATTTAGTTTTATATGTATGGGAAAAACAATACATCTTAAATAAAAATAATGAATTTGCTCTTTACTTTGATTGTTACTGCAGATTTGTTGATGACTGTTTTTTTGTTTGGAAAGGGACTCTGACTCAGTTAGAAAAAATTCTGTCCTATCTCAACACTACGACAAGTTTCCTTAAATTTAAGATGGATTTTTCTTTAGATACAATGGATTTTTTAGATATAAGGGTATATAGGAAACTTGGAAGGTTGGAAACAAAGGTGCATAGGAAGGATGTGCATGCAGCAAGATATTTAAATACTGCTAGCATGCATCCAGTACATACATATAGAGGCATTATAAAATCTCAGTTAATAAGAGTCAGTAGACTAACGACTGAGGAGGGTGTGTTTTTGGAGGAAACTGAGAAGATGAGGAAAGAGTTTATTGAGAATGGTTATTACCTTAGAGATGTAAATATGAGTTATGAAGAGGTTTTGCAAGGCAGAAGAGGTCCTTATAAACCAGTTTTTAGTTCCGTTTCTTTGACTCACTCAGGGTATATATTATGGAATGAAGCTGATAAGGTAGTAAGCAAGCCTGTCATCAGGTTTACTACCACCTATAATGCCAATACAAATGATGTTTGTAAAATAATTCAAAAGAACTGGGTAATTTTAATGTCTCAACCAGATTTAAAGGACATTTTAGGTCCAGTACCAAGGTTTGCCTTTAGGAATGGTCAGACATTTAAGCAAATATTATGTTATAAGGATTTTCAAACTGAATCTGCTCCTTTATGTACTAAAGTGGGCACTTTCAAGTGCTATAATTGTGTCTGTTGCTCTGATATTAATGATAGCAATAATAGCTTCCGACATCCTACAACAGGTGAATGTTTTAAGTTTACTTGCAAAGCAGATTGTAGTACTACTAAGTTAGTTTATTTAGCTACCTGTGTTTCATGTAACGCATTTTATGTAGGGAAAACATCCAGGAAGCTTAAAGATAGAATAATAGAGCATAGGTCCGAAATAAGACGGAAGATTGAGACAAATGGTTTATTCAGACATTTACATGAATTTCAAACTCATGCTTTTAAATTTAGATGCATATGCACTGTACGAATGGGTATTAGGGGTGGTGACTTGGAAAATCTTTTGTTATTGAAGGAATATGAGTGGATAGTACATTTACAGGCTGATAAATGGCCTGGCTTGAATGGAGCAGTAAGTCTCAAACCAGTTTTGATTAAGCGTCAGAGGGAGAATTTATGATGCTAACCTTGAGCTGCTACCTTTTTAAAAAGTTTTTTTAAAAAAAGTTCTTATTTGATATGAATGATTTATCTATATGTAACTATATTTAATCTATATAAAATTGTTTTTTATTAATATAAGTAAAACTTCTTTAAGAGTTTTGGGTGTGATGCATTTTAAATTATTTGCATAATTAATTTTGGTTTGTATCTGGTTGGCTGGGTTGATCATGTGTTTTTCAATGCTTCCTCTATTTAAATGCAACTTATGTAAGGTGATTTTATGTGCTGATGAAGGGTGTAGACCCGAAAGCTTCATTAAAATTGTTTGTTTGTGACTACCGTGTTTTTGGCTACTTTTGGATGAACAGTGACTTAGTGTATCTTCGTGGTGGAACATTTTAGAATAAAGCCTTATTGTACACATCATAAGGACTATTAGCAATTACATGTGGTTACATATATGGTAATCCAGTAGTCTGAATGAGCTTAACCTGATAATATACTCTAATAGGACAGAAAAGAAATACTCTACGGAGTCTTAGTACATAGCCAGATTCTCCTGAAAATGTGAGGGTAACAGCTACCTGAAACCACTTGAGTCTCCCACCGAGGCTTGCCTAAGGTGCACTAGGTAGTTACTAATTAAAAGTTCTTCTGGCAGGGTGGGATAGAAGAGACCGCTCAGCAGCAGCTCTATTGCCAGGAAAGGTAGTCACTAGCAATGTGGAGACAATCGCTAATTAGCAATAAGCAATCCAAGCAGTTGCCGGTATAAAATAGAGATATTTAGGGCAACAGAGTATTCAGCTTCATCCAGATAGTGAGGACATCAATGCGTTCCCTTCTAAAGTGTGTCACAATGATAAATCAGGCAGCACTGGCTTGCTAGCCCACTATAGTGTCTATCTGGTAGGATATTAAACCCTTAAATGACAAAGACGACTGTTTTAGCTGAAGCAGATAAGATAAAGTAGGTGAGCCGGTTTACAATAGAGATATATAGGGCAACAGAGTACTCAGCATCATCCAGATAGCGAGGACAGTACAGCGTTCCCTTCTAAAGTGAGTTGCAAAGATAAATCAGGCAGCGCTGGCTTGCTAGCCTACTATAGTGCCTATCTGGTAGGATATTAAACCCTTTATTGACAAGAACAATTTAAAAGCTGCAGCCGATGAGATAGAGCAAGTGAGCGCCAGGGCAGGCACTTTATTAAAAATAGCTATCGCAACAACTGCACATACGTAGCGGGCATGCAACTCTTAGAGATACAGTAGAACCTCTTAAAATACCCAGTACTCACTTAGTTGAATCAAATCAAATCAAAATAACTTAATAAAACACGTAGGATGAACTAGTGTTTTCGCGCTTTCATTTTTTATCGATGGATAAGACTTCTTCAAAAACAAATACATAAATGCAGTGTAATCAGTTGTACACACTTGATATTCTGTAATTCAAAAAATACTAACCTGTCATAAAGAGATAGAATGTCAAAGGGCCAGTCATAAGACTCAGCAATAAAATAACCCAACCCATAAAAAATGCTGTGATTACCAAGAGATCTCAGCATTAAAATGTACATTATCATTGTGACTTAATTAACTAATAAAATTAAATTAAATTAAATAAATAAGTAAAGGACAATAATAATTTAAGATATTCAGAAATAACAGAATAGGGGAATCACTGAAACCAAAGTAAGCACCAGGGTTGAAATCCGATATTTAAACTGCCAAAGCAACCCAGGAAATCTCTAGAAGCCCACAACTCAGTGTGTCATTCATCTAGCAAAATCCCTGTTCCCCTAGAATAGTCTTGCAACCAAACAAAACAAAACCACTGTGTTTTTAACGTAGCCAACGCAGCGCACATTTAATATTAATATGTTCATTGAGACCAGGGGCTGAGTCAGCTCCCAGCAGGAGCTGCCATTTAAGTTCCTTCATTTCCAGCAGCATGTTGCAGTCACCAAAATATAAATCCAGCTTTTCCAGTACCAAGAACTGAAACCCAGAGAAATTCATGCATTTGCTGCTGTGGTTTCCTAGTGCATTAGTGCTATCCTTTTTGCAGATAGCTGCCAGGTGTTCCTTAGATCTGTCAGAAAGTATTCTTCTAGTTTTACCAATGTAGAATCGGTTTCATCTTTTGCATATAGCTACATATACCACCCACTCCATGTGGCAGTACATACGCTGCATAAAAATAACTTTGTAGTTGCAATGTGGGAAGTTGTAAGAGCTGCAGCTTAAAATGTGTTGGCAAACTACACAGTGGCCACAAGTAAACATGCCTGGGGTCCTTGTGTTAGATCCTGGTTTCCTATTAGAAAAGGCAAGTCCCTGTTTTTGAAACTTGAGCATGAGTTGTGAGTTACAAAACCATGTTTCAATGTTTGTTAAAGCTTACTCAGTAATTTTTTGGACATGTGCCAGGTTTCCGATATGCGTATGAGTATAGAGTTATGTGTGTATTGTATTTGGTGTGTCAGTTGTGTCGATATGCGGAGGGTGTTGGTGAGAATGTTAAAGATGTGGAGACCAAGGACAGAGCCTTGTGGACTGGGAGGTGTGGAGAGAGGATGGTGTGCATTTTACTGACTGATACTTACTGGACTGGTAGATTCTTAACCATATAAACGGGGTTTGAAAGGGAGACGTAATGAGGACTTTGAAGTAGACGTTTGCTATGACAGACTATGTTGAAGGGTTTAGACAAGTCTAGAAATAAGGAGGCAACTAGATTGCCATTATCTGTAGCTCCATTGACAGTATTTATATAGGTTAGAAGTGCAACGATAGTGCTATGGGAAGGACAGAAGCCATGTTGTATGGGGGATAGGAGTCCTTTTTGCAGTACTTTGTTTAGCAATTGTTTTTGAAACATTTTTGAAACATTTTGAAGATGGGGATAAGATTGCAATTCTTACTTCTCCTAATCAAATATTCTTACAATATTTTAGATCATAGCATGGTGGGCTGTTTTGCACATATTGCTTTCTTTTAGGATTTCACTCAAAAATGTATTTCTTCTTGTCTGAGGTGCTTTCATAACTTCTGCTATAAAGTAATTACTCATAAACAGAAAAAAATTGTTTAGAAATGGGTTACATTTGTAGACTAAGGCGTTGTTTTAATATTTTGTTTGGTCACAAATGCATACTGCATTTAAGTGCAACGTATTTCATTTTATTGACTGGAAGATCACATTTTATTCTGTTATGTTTTTCTTTTGAAACCCGGTGCTATATTTATACTAAAAGTCTCCATAGCAACATTAAAATAATTAAATCAGCAGGACATACATTTTGAGATCGTTTGTACAATCAGCTCATTGCTACTTTCCTATCACGTGTTCATGTAGCCCACTAGTTTAAAAACTGTTTGTACCCAATGCTCACAGTGTAAGTCTTAAACCACTGTCACAAGTGTCTTGCATTAATAAGCTGTAAAATAATATGTCCAGTCTCTGACCATAATTCTATTATGTTCGAGCTTCATATCAGAAGTTCCCCCACCATAAAATAAGAAGAATTCCAGCATACCTAACACAATTAAAAACATTTCAAATGTTCTTAAAATAAGAAATACAACACTTTATAAATACAAACTCAACATCGAATATTCTAGATATTTATATATGGGACACTTTAAAGGCCTACCTATATGGGCAAATAAACAAATGGTATTATAACAAAAGGAACTCCTAGGATAAGGACTTAAGTACAACACAAAATAACATAGATATGTTATATCTTAAAAACAAAGATAAACTTGTGTCAAAAAACTTTAGGGATGAAATAGATAAATTAAATGAGGAGTATAGGGCTATACTTCATCACAAAACTATGATTAGTTTAGAAAAATACAAATTTCTTGCATACTCATCAAACCCTAAGCATTTAACTAAGCTTAAAAACAAAACTAAAAGAATAAATAAATATAATCATATTAAAGAAATATACTCTCTGAAAGGAAGAAAGAGGTATATAGTGTTCAGGAGGGTCTCTGTGTTCATCAGTGGCAGTGACTAACATTGAGCAGCTTCCCTGCCCCCCGGAGAGGTGGTTACTGACTTGAAACTGTAGTTTTATTGGCCACTAGAGGTCATTTCCATAACTCCTTCATTTGTCCTCAGAGGAGTGGTTTAAGGCAGTAACTTGTAGTTTATTGGCCATTTTGGGTCCTACCGTTGCACACTAGGGCAGCAGCGGTTAAGCAGGTTTAAACTATTCGGGCTACCTAAAGTCCACTCTTCAAATTTTCCCTTAAAACTACCTTCCTCGAACTATACTACTGATCTAATCAGCTTATCCTATAATTAAAAAGATCATCTCTACTTGACTCCAAGTAGACTATTCTCTATCTGTTAAACGTAGCACTTGCTCCTACAGTACTTATTACCTTGATACGGCACTCTTGTCATAGATAGTACCCCAAAAGGCAACCCCCATTTCTCGGTCACCCACGTCCCCGGAATCCTTTTAAAGTTTTTTGTCTATTCCTTCTAGCATGTCGAGGATCAGTTGCTAGTGTCCTCTCCTGCTCAGCTGGTTAACCTGGGAATATTGAGGCAATGTTACAATTGCCTCATGTACACAGAACAACCCTCTCCTCCTCCCACAAAACACAAATACATGCGAGAGATGCAACTATACGGCCAAACTGGAGGCTGAGCTCTCTCAACATAGGACTGGCAAGACCAGTCAGGAGGAGAAGGTTACCACACACACTATAGACCCAGTCTCACATAGTACCATTACAACCTCAAATCATACACATAAACACACAAAGACATACTCGGAGGCTCTGATCAAAAATCTACCAAAACAGCAGAGGCCACCAAAGCAGACACCCAAACAACCACCACCTCAGAACACAACACCTGCAACACATAGACCTCACAGTCAGAGTGTCAAACAGTCACAGCCCTTAAGGCCAAACACAATACCAGACACACTAGTCATTGGTGACTCCATAGTCAGACACACTGGCGTCCGCTCACCAGACTGCGTAAGGAGAAGGTCACAGTAAGCTGCCTGTCGGGCGCTAGAATCCGCCACATAACGCAAGCACTCAGGTCTCTCAACAGCAGGTACAAATATGACTCAGTCATTGTCCACGCTGGTGTAAAGCGACCTGAGGCGTACCTCCTTGGACTACATGAAAAGAGACATTGAGGAGCTCTCTGATTATGTAGCCCAGGCAGGTATGACCCTGACCTTGAGCAGTATCCTACCTTCACCAAGAATGATGCCACAATACAGAGATAAGATGATCAGCTTTAACAATTGGCTTAAACACTGGTGTCATTCAAAGGGGATCCAGTGTCTGTCTGCCTGGGATGACATGCTGGACAAGCCACGCTGCTTCAAGGGACGGCTTGCACCTGTCACCCTGGGATTACGGATATTGGCAAAGGCTCTTGCCACCCCATAGTGCCTTTTTAGGCAAGGCTCAAATTCTAAACCTACCACCCTAGAACACAAAAAGGAAAAAAAACTAAGGGTAATGCTGCTCAATGCCAGAAGTCTAAATCTCAAAACGCACGCACTCGAGGCCCTTCTGAGTATGGAGAACATCGATGTCTGTGCTGTGACAGCAACCTGGTTCAGGGCTCTGAGAGCACCCCAGCTATCAGGTTTTACCTCATATCATGCGTTCCGGCCCCAAAATCCGGACAATACCAAGAAAGGAGGGTATCCATATTCATCAATGACACCCACACCTCAAGACTGGTGGCAACGCGCGATGCATCGGAGACCATCCAGGTGCAATTAACCATAGGCAAGACTGCTCTGCAAATTGTAGCATGTTACAGGCCACCCTCACAAACTCAGGAACCTCACATGGCCTTCCTGAAAACACTAGAGGGGATAAATGTATCACCAAACACCATCATACTAGGTGACTTCAATTACCCTAATATAGACTGGGAACACTACTCAAGCCCAAACACCCCTAGCCCAAAAGTTCCTGGAATTCATAAACTCAAATGCCATGGAACAACTAGTCACCATCCCACATGAGGAGATAACATACTTGATCTCATCATCACGAACATGGGAGCACAATGTTCAACACCGGAGGTGTACCCCTCACTGGTGAGATCAGACCACAAACTAATCTGGCTGGAGGTCCTCACCCCACCCCCACCTGAAATAAAAAGACCACAGTAAAGAACTTCTCAAAAGCCGACTTCACACTTCTAAAGACTAGTGTGGTCTCCTTTAAGGCCCCGAGCCGGCGTGGAAAACAGTACTCAAGCTGCTCCATCACTTACAAATGCCTTCTACCAGCACCTGCAGGACTGCATGGATAAGGCAATCCCAAGCAAAACAAAGACTCTTTGTACCAAAGGCAAGCGTCAGTCTGGTGGACCCCAGCCATAAACAAACTCTACAACAAAAGGAGGAAGCTACTACAAGATAGAGCAAAATCCTTAAAAGGTAAGACACCCTTGATCACTATAAGTAAAAACTAAGAGCTCTCATAAAATCATCCAAAGCAAATTTCGAGAAAAATAGCTAAAGACTCAAAAGACAATCATAAGGCCTTCTTTAGCTATGTTAGAAACCTGGGAGGAAACTCCCAGATATGCTCAGAGCTAGTTCAAAATGATGTGAAGATTACTGATCCTACAGACATTGCCAACATACTGGCTGACAGGTTCAGTGCAAACTTCTCCCCTCCCCAAAGGAGAGATATCTATACCAAACGATTGCAGCCCCCCAAACATCTCCAGCGCCCAAGTGAGAACTGCTCTCTCCAAAGCAAAAAACACAGCATCCATGGGACCTGATGGTGTCCCCGGCTGTGTGCTCCATGAACTCAATGAGGAATTAAACCCACAGCTAGGACAGCTGTTTAATCAAAGTCTTACCTCTGGATACGTACCCAGGGAGTGGTGCACTGCAACTGTGGTACCACTTCACAAAGGCAGTGCCTCCACCGACCCTGGAAATTACCGGCCCATTAGCTTGACAAGCCTTATCTGCAAAGCCATGGAGAGGATCATAATGGATCTCATAAATAAAGACATAGGGAATTTGCAGACTTTGGATCCAACCCAGTTTGGCTTTGTCAAAGGCAGATCATGCCTTTTAAACTTGGTTGACTTTTTGAAACAGTCACCAAAGCCATTGATGAGGAAAGGCAGTCCATACAGCCTACCTCGATCTGGCTAAGGCCTTGATACAATACCCCACTCGGGTATCATTGAAAAACTCATCAGCTTAAATGTCAACCCATACATCACAAGATGGGTTGCAAACTGGCTGAGTGACAGAACCCACAGGGTCAGAGTTGCTGGCACCATGTCAGACTCAAAGCCTGTCACAAGTGGTGTCCCACAGGGCTCAGTCCTGGGCCCACTCTTGTTTGGCATCTACTTTTCCGAAGTACAAGCAAACACAGGAGGGTTATGGCTGACAAAGTTTGCAGATGACTGCAAACTGGGCGCCATAGTAGAAAACACATCTGATACAGATATCCTTCAGAAGGGTCTCACAGAAGCCGATAACTGGTGCCAGAGCCACGGCCTAAAGTTAAATGCCAAAAATGCATAGTCATACCCTTCGGGAAAAACAAGGTTACCCCTAGCTACCAAATAGGTGGCAATCCACTGAGCACAGAAGAAGTTATCAGGGACCTGGGGACCCAGGTTGATAGTAGTCTGTCATTCGACACCCATGTAGCTAAAGTAGTTAGGAAGACCTTCTACATTGCCCACCTTATCATGAAGGGATTCTCATCTAGATCAAGGGAGGTCATAGTCTCCTTTACTCATCACTCATCAGACCAATGATTGAGTACAATGCCCCATTCGGAATGTATCTGACCCGACACTTGCAGCAGCTGGAGAGGCCACAAAAGTTCCTCACCAAAAGGATAAAGGGTCTCAAAAATCTGTCCTATGCTGCCCGACTGAAAGAACTCCAGCTCTATTCAGTCGCACATTGCTCAGAGGTGACCTTTGCCTTACATACAAGGCCATGTCAAACCCAGATTTGATGATTATGGTTCACCTGAAACAAGCTAGATCCATCAGAGCCACAAGGGCGGGAGACTTAAACCTTGACACGGCTATTAATAGGACGTGCTGGAGGGATAGATTCATCACCCAAAGACTCCCTATGCTGTGGAACAAAATCCCGGTACATGTGAGGCAGAGCACCTCGCTGGCCTTGTTCAAGAGAAATCTTGACCAATGAATGGGAGATCACAGATATACCCCAGGGATAACCTCAGTGTCACTGCTCGACAGAGGCACAGCAAAATAATGGGTATAGTTCCCCATACTAAAGGGGTGGTGTAAGCCACAAAACGATGGGCTAGGCTTGTAAATGCCCTCGGGCAGATAGCCTAGTATGAACCTATGAACCTATGAACCTATGAAGACATTACAGATGAGTTCAGAGACCATTTTCACAAGATTAATCAAAATCCCCATATTATAGAGTCTAAAGGTAAGATAAAAGATGTTTATTAATACAAATCTTTATAATAAATTCAATAAACAACAAGCAGACCTCATAGACAAACAAATCCCTTTAGCTGATTTATATACTCAAATTAACAAACTTAAACAAAACAAAGCTCCAGGAAATGATGGAATTATACCAGAATTATATAAAATTATGCCCAAGATTGCTATTTCTTTACTTCATAAAGTTTATAACACAGCCCAGAATGACATTATAGTGTCCTCCTTCTTGAAAATTCATCTTTATATCACCTATATAAAAACCCAATAAAGAACCTAAACATTGTTCATCATATAGACCCATCTCACTTTTGAATGTGGATTATAAAATGTTTATGAATATATACACATAAAGATTTAAAAAATTCTTACCTGATTTAATAAATGATGACCAGACAGCCTTTGTGATTAATAGAAGCACTTATGATAACATCAAATGAACTCTAGCTTTAATAGACTCTACTCCCAAAGAAAGAAGAAAAATCTCACACTAATAAGCCTAGATATAAACTCAGCATTTGATTCAATAGATTGGAATTATCTTTTCTTTTTATTAGAATGTCTTACTTTTAAAAAAAAAATGTATTGATTTACTAGAGCATTTATATAAAGAAGCCCTAGCCTATATTAAAATAGGATCATACATCTCAACCAAAATACCTATCATAAAAGGAACCAAGCAAGGCTGTCCTCTCTCTCCCTTATTATTTAACCTAATAATGGAGCCATGGGCTAATGACATAAGAAAAAAATGAAAATATAGAAGGATTAGAAATTAATAAGGAAATAACCTCTACAATATAGTTATTTGCAGATGATGTGCTTATCACTACAAAGGGGAATGATTCCTCAATAACATCATTACTCAATTCCAGTAATATATTCCAAAAGGTCTCTGGGCTGATTTTTAATGATAACAAAACTAAAACCTTACCTGTCTACACAAATAAAAATAAAAGAACTAATGATAATACTAAATACAAATCTAATACAGATCAGATCACATACTTAGGAATCACTCTGGCTAAAGACATAAAAACAATAATACAACTGAATTACAATAAATGTTATGAGCATATCCAATCTTTATTGCTGAAATGGAATGCAGTTTTATTCATTACAGAAGAGAAATTAACTATTATAAAAATGATAATTCTACCTAAGATTCTTTACATTATCCAATCTATCTTATTACTTCCTACCAAAAAGCTTACTAATAAATTAAGTTCTATGATATTAAAATGTTTCTGGTCCCCCAAAAAACGAGATTAGCTCTCAAACAATATCTGAACAGCTGGTGTAAAGGAGGGATAGCCTTTCCTGACCTGAACCTATATTCAATGTCTTCTATAATCAGATCAGTTGCACAACTCTTAGATAATTCTTACTCAGCTAAACGGAAAGTTTACTGGGAAGCGACTGCTATGCAACATATAATGAGGCCTTCAATAGGTAAATTAGAAATAATTAGCAACCCCATGTTATGGATATTAAAAGACCGATTCACTACACATATAACACCTAAACTCACAGTTAGTTACATTTATAATTTTTAACTACATTTAGAAACTTCATATTTACAAATATGAGATATAAAGAATGGTTCTTTCATTTATTTCCCATAGCTTTTATTCAAGATTCTTTATTAACATCAAACCTTGATAAAATTACACCTTTTAAGCAAAGTAAACTCATCTTTTGGTTTCAATTGATTTCAGACAAGACCAAAATAATAGATCAGATTATACAGGAATTTCAACTAGATAAATTTCTATGGCTAGACCTACAGACTCTCAGCTTATTTTTAGATAATAAAATAAATCTAATTCCACAAACTACTAAACATGACACCGGTGTATTATTAGAACAGTTTCAGTCAATCCTACTATATAATCAAACGTATTCAGGTAAACTTTCTTTTATATTTAGAACCATAAGAAAGGAAACTAGTTGTCCAGATTATTATTGGAGTTACTTACCAAAGTTAACGGGCGAACGTACCTCTAATCAAGATAAAATTAAAATTTTAGAATCAGCAGGGAAAACTACTTTGTTACTCAAATGGAAATTATTCACATGGAGATTTATGCACAGATTTTTCTATACATCCCAACTAATGAATAAAATTAACAGTAAACAGAATTGTTGTAACAAATGCAAGTGAGATGTAAATATAGATTGGGCCTATATGTTTTTTGATTGCTCTGCTATTACTTCATTTTGGGATAGTGTTAATGGAATTTTACAATTAATTTTCATGGACAACTTTACACTTAATAAATCTTTGGTGCTTTTCAACACGTTTGTACCAAGTAATGTTAGAAAGTTAACATATCCTCTACTATGGGCAATACTTGCTGTGGCTAGGAAGAGTATAACAAAACATTGGATGTCTGATTTCCCTTCTTCTGGTATAGAATTCAAGAATATGTTAAATGAAGTTTGTTACCTGCAACTTAAAACTATTTCCTCTAGAACAATTAAAAAGACATTTGTATATCATTTGTGGGTTAATTTACAGGAACTGCTGAAAAATATGTATAATTACTGTATTAACTTCTGGTTCTTATATCTTTTGGATGTCAAGTACAATTGAAATGGTCAAAGTATTATACATTGTGTAGAATTTAAAGGATGTCTTTGTAAATACTTTAGTTATTTTTCTTTTACCTGTTACTTAGTTATCTGAATTGTAAATGTTATAATATCTGTCATAACAAATTTTATGAATCCTATGTAAATGATTACTAACTTGTTCTGTTTAAAATCAATAAAACTGTTTTCAGATAAAATAATTCTTGCAGAGTGTAATGCAACTAATTCTATTCCTTTTCCCATACTGCCACCATGTGGACATTTTAAATATTACCCATTTAACAAGTAGTTTAATCAGATTACTTTAGCCAGTTTCTTGACTGGTTGCCTTTTATTGACTGGGAAAATAGAGATAATCAGACATGGTATATATACATATACACACATATATATATATATGTGTGTGCGTGTGTATAGTGGAACCATTGGGAACAAAGGAAAAGAAAATTTCATAGCATTTTGTCAAGTACCTTTGCTATAAACTCAGACAGATGATCAACATCTCATTTAATTTTAATGTGCTTTATCTGTAACTATTTGTTGTCATACTTGTGACTGTAGCAAATACACTTGTTAAGCAAATATACTTGTTATAACTGACACTTATTAAAGTTTAATGTGGTGTGCAGCATAAATAATTGGAGGAAGGATTATCGGTAGGAATCCAAACCTGAACATTACCTATGAAAACATGCATGTCATGTTACACACGAGGTCTATAAATTACATTTTATAATGCAAATATGAGATAAAAACAAAACTATCAAAATAAAAAAAAGAGTTTTCGTGAAGTAGTACATAACACCAGATTAGTCTGATACTTTTTGTAGCAACTATCTGAAATGCTTATCTTTGCATATTTCCTCACATCTCATGGACATTTTCTACTTAGTCCAGTTTCTTTGTATTCTACAAAATGTGCTGGTTTACCCAGTATACTAACTTTCCTCTGTATATTACACTGCACAAGTCTTTATCTCACTGCATGCAGAGCAAGTGATGACATTCTGAAGTGTGATGGTTTCACTCCGTGGAATGTCGGTATGGCAACACGCTTTGTTGAAATACATTATCCTGTCTGTGACTGATGCCTCAGTTGTAGAAAATATCATCTTAGAATAAATCATTGCAGGAAGCTGAGGAACTCTGCACCAATCACGAAACTTAAGCGAAGCAGCATCACACCACTTATTGAATCTCTGCATATGCACAGAGCCCTATAAGCCTCAGTTTTCTTACTTTTTCAGGAAAATAATTAGTACCTTCAACCCAAACCAAAACAGATTGGACCTATCTGCAGTTATGATACTGGTGTTACACCTCTGATCTTACTTCTTAATTTCTTTGTGCAAGAATTCTGGACAAAGCAATAAATAATGGGGTGATAAAGGCCCCAAATCAGGGACAGATCATAAATATGGGTCTTATAAACTTAAGACAGTTGCTAGAATAACAGATTTTTCATTAGCATGCATTTGGAAGGAGATGACATCTGAAACCTTAATGCCTGGCATTATTCAGTGACATCAATCTTTTATAATTTAGCAGAAAAAAAACACAAACTTTGTAAGGAACACGCCAAACAAAATTAGAGAGAAAAATATGAACACTATGCAGAATTCTGGACAGTTTTGAGGTATGCCTCTAATCTCCACTAGTGTAGGTGAACAGTAGACAATGCTGCACGGTCAGTTCCATCCTGTACACAAGCAGTCTGTATGTTCTGCTGCCTTTGTGTTTGGTTGTGGTCTGATGTGGCTGACCAGTGGGAGAGGTTACCTCAACAGCAGGTCATCATCCATGCTCTGCTCATATTCTGTCGGTCTTCTTCTCATAGGTGCCACCTAAAGCACATGTGCATGTCCCTGCTCCCACGTTCTATGAATGCAAGTGAGCATGTCTCCTGACTCATACTCTGTTAATAAATATTCACGTCTTGTGATCTCAGCCTCCCAATACATGTGCATATTCTTGTTAGTTTACTCTACCAATACATGTGCATTTTTCTGTTCCTACACTATCCCAAAATGTGCATGTGTGCTCCTGTTCTTATACTCTCATAACACATGCATGCGTGTTCCTTTCGTGTTCCTGTTTGTTTTCATATATTTTTCCAATGCATGTGAGCATGTTCCTTTTGCTGCACTCTCTCAATGCATAACTGCTTTATTACTGTTCCTATACTCTCCCAGTGTGTGTGTGTGTGTGTGTGTGTGTGTGTGTGTGTGTGTGTGTGTGTGCCTTTGTGTGTGTGAGTGGGTGTGTATGTGTGTGTGTTTTCCTATTCATATACTTTCCCAAATTATGTCTGTATGTTCCTTTTCCTATACTCTCCCAATATAGGTGTGCATATTCCTTTTTGTACAATCGCCAAATGCACATTAGCATCCTGTTATTCTTATGCAAACATCAACCAGAACTGCTCCAACCTTCACTGCAATGGATTCCTATTCCCATTACAGGACTAACCCTGAAGTCTGTTTTTTACTTTGAACTTGAACTGACATGCTATTTTTATCTGTGCACAAACTTAGGTCACAGCCAGAATATTCAGGTTCCTTTATTCTGCATCACAGACTGGAGCCACACGCTGTCATTATTATTATCACTGCTACTTACCTGACAGTGGGGTGTGGCTTGAATACCACTGTCTCACAGCCAGGCACTCAGGCATTGTGTGATCTGCATGTTGAATACCACTGTCTCACAGCCAGGCACTCAGGCATTGTGTGATCTGCATGTTGAATACCACTGTCTCACAGCCAGGCACTCAGGCATTGTGTGATCTGCATGTTGAATACCACTGTCTCACAGCCAGGCACTCAGGCATTGTGTGATCTGCATGTTGAATACCACTGTCTCACAGCCAGGCACTCAGGCATTGTGTGATCTGCATGTTGAAGACCACTGTCTCACAGCCAGGCACTCAGGCATTGTGTGATCTGCATGTTGAAGACCACTGTCTCACAGCCAGGCACTCAGGCATTGTGTGATCTGCATGTTGAAGACCACTGTCTCACAGCCAGGCACTCAGGCATTGTGTGATCTGCATGTTGAATACCACTGTCTCACAGCCAGGCACTCAGGCATTGTGTGATCTGCATGTTGAATACCACTGTCTCACAGCCAGGCACTCAGGCATTGTGTGATCTGCATGTTGAATACCACTGTCTCACAGCCAGGCACTCAGGCATTGTGTGATCTGCATGTTGAATACCACTGTCTCACAGCCAGGCACTCAGGCATTGTGTGATCTGCATGTTGAATACCACTGTCTCACAGCCAGGCACTCAGGCATTGTGTGATCTGCATGTTGAATACCACTGTCTCACAGCCAGGCACTCAGGCATTGTGTGATCTGCATGTTGAATACCACTGTCTCACAGCCAGGCACTCAGGCATTGTGTGATCTGCATGTTGAATACCACTGTCTCACAGCCAGGCACTCAGGCATTGTGTGATCTGCATGTTGAATACCACTGTCTCACAGCCAGGCACTCAGGCATTGTGTGATCTGCATGTTGAATACCACTGTCTCACAGCCAGGCACTCCAGGCATTGTGTGATCTGCATGTTGAATACCACTGTCTCACAGCCAGGCACTCAGGCATTGTGTGATCTGCATGTTGAATACCACTGTCTCACAGCCAGGCACTCAGGCATTGTGTGATCTGCATGTTGAATACCACTGTCTCACAGCCAGGCACTCAGGCATTGTGTGATCTGCATGTTGAATACCACTGTCTCACAGCCAGGCACTCAGGCATTGTGTGATCTGCATGTTGAATACCACTGTCTCACAGCCAGGCACTCAGGCATTGTGTGATCTGCATGTTGAATACCACTGTCTCACAGCCAGGCACTCAGGCATTGTGTGATCTGCATGTTGAATACCACTGTCTCACAGCCAGGCACTCAGGCATTGTGTGATCTGCATGTTGAATACCACTGTCTCACAGCCAGGCACTCAGGCATTGTGTGATCTGCATGTTGAATACCACTGTCTCACAGCCAGGCACTCAGGCATTGTGTGATCTGCATGTTGAATACCACTGTCTCACAGCCAGGCACTCAGGCATTGTGTGATCTGCATGTTGAATACCACTGTCTCACAGCCAGGCACTCAGGCATTGTGTGATCTGCATGTTGAATACCACTGTCTCACAGCCAGGCACTCAGGCATTGTGTGATCTGCATGTTGAATACCACTGTCTCACAGCCAGGCACTCAGGCATTGTGTGATCTGCATGTTGAATACCACTGTCTCACAGCCAGGCACTCAGGCATTGTGTGATCTGCATGTTGAATACCACTGTCTCACAGCCAGGCACTCAGGCATTGTGTGATCTGCATGTTGAATACCACTGTCTCACAGCCAGGCACTCAGGCATTGTGTGATCTGCATGTTGAATACCACTGTCTCACAGCCAGGCACTCAGGCATTGTGTGATCTGCATGTTGAATACCACTGTCTCACAGCCAGGCACTCAGGCATTGTGTGATCTGCATGTTGAATACCACTGTCTCACAGCCAGGCACTCAGGCATTGTGTGATCTGCATGTTGAATACCACTGTCTCACAGCCAGGCACTCAGGCATTGTGTGATCTGCATGTTGAATACCACTGTCTCACAGCCAGGCACTCAGGCATTGTGTGATCTGCATGTTGAATACCACTGTCTCACAGCCAGGCACTCAGGCATTGTGTGATCTGCATGTTGAATACCACTGTCTCACAGCCAGGCACTCAGGCATTGTGTGATCTGCATGTTGAATACCACTGTCTCACAGCCAGGCACTCAGGCATTGTGTGATCTGCATGTTGAATACCACTGTCTCACAGCCAGGCACTCAGGCATTGTGTGATCTGCATGTTGAATACCACTGTCTCACAGCCAGGCACTCAGGCATTGTGTGATCTGCATGTTGAATACCACTGTCTCACAGCCAGGCACTCAGGCATTGTGTGATCTGCATGTTGAATACCACTGTCTCACAGCCAGGCACTCAGGCATTGTGTGATCTGCATGTTGAATACCACTGTCTCACAGCCAGGCACTCAGGCATTGTGTGATCTGCATGTTGAATACCACTGTCTCACAGCCAGGCACTCAGGCATTGTGTGATCTGCATGTTGAATACCACTGTCTCACAGCCAGGCACTCAGGCATTGTGTGATCTGCATGTTGAATACCACTGTCTCACAGCCAGGCACTCAGGCATTGTGTGATCTGCATGTTGAATACCACTGTCTCACAGCCAGGCACTCAGGCATTGTGTGATCTGCATGTTGAATACCACTGTCTCACAGCCAGGCACTCAGGCATTGTGTGATCTGCATGTTGAATACCACTGTCTCACAGCCAGGCACTCAGGCATTGTGTGATCTGCATGTTGAATACCACTGTCTCACAGCCAGGCACTCAGGCATTGTGTGATCTGCATGTTGAATACCACTGTCTCACAGCCAGGCACTCAGGCATTGTGTGATCTGCATGTTGAATACCACTGTCTCACAGCCAGGCACTCAGGCATTGTGTGATCTGCATGTTGAATACCACTGTCTCACAGCCAGGCACTCAGGCATTGTGTGATCTGCATGTTGAATACCACTGTCTCACAGCCAGGCACTCAGGCATTGTGTGATCTGCATGT
>NC_056732.1:1792394180-1792466299 GCF_019279795.1 Protopterus annectens
GTTTGGCCCGGGAACATGTGAACGGCTGTGCAACTCAACATATGCACGCATGACACATCACCTGGTACACCGTGTCTGTCTTACCACCTGCTATTGTGACCACCCTGTGATGACATTGTACCGGCCACATGGACTGGGACATGTGATGGCTCAAAGGTGTATTCACCCTCCGGGTGTGTGTCTAGCCAGGTGTACAGTAGGCAGTGGTCTGCACGCAGGGATACTGTACATTGGCCTACTCTGTCACTGGGACTGTTGACTATGGTCATACTGTACTTATGCAGGCATGTGGTATTTGTCCAGTATGACAGTCGTGGTCAACCACACTACTGTGGCACACATGACCTGCGGACATCTGCCTAGGGTGTGCGGCCCACATGCTATGCTGCCTGTGCAGCGGTGTCACATGTCTGTCTCCGGCAGGGCTGTCACAGGCAGGCATGGCATTTAGTGATGTGTGTCAATGCTTGCACCCTCCACTGTGCTGTACACAAGCACTGCACACACAGTAAGGCACGCATGACATTTATCTGCAGTGCCTGGGACCTGCCTCCATGCCCTACACAGCACACCTGCCAGTCCAGATTGTACACAGATCATACCTCCCAGGCACATACCTGGACTGCAACACACACGGGTGAGTGGATCCCACATCACACAGTGATTTACACACATACTGTATATTCCCGAGAAACAATGCATCATAGGTACTCCATGTTCAGATACCCATGTTTGTGACCGCTACACACATTGTGATACGCGACGGAGAGTACACTGTACACCACAGGTTACATGCTGGCTGTGTTGTCATACTGTACATTGCACCTCGGACAGTTGCTACTGCCATGTGCTGACAGCAACACGCACTTCCCTAGTATGGACTCCCATGTACCCACACATGCTTGGCCATGCACTACACATAGCTGGGTGACACATTACACGACACATACCATACCTACACTACCCTCGGCATGTACCATACCTCCATGTGTCTGTGTGCTATACCTACGGACATCCCCCCTCTGTTTGCTGAACATCTATGCTTCGTGGTCCTGCTAGCCATGCCCTAGACACACACCCATCGCAGCATACATGGTACATGTGCTCAACGGCCGGTACTACCGACGTCTGCTGACGGGGATAGTTAATGGCATGGCACCCCAGCAGCTGTACAGTATACGTGACTATGCTGACACATATCACAGTGCACATCCGCTACATGTACGCACTGGTAGGGACCATGCTATTCCACACAGAGACATGGTGGTACTGGCCTTTTCACAGACGCCACAGTGGTATTCCTGTTCCATGCACATGTGCTGTATGGGCACATGTGCAGGCTGTTGCACGGTAGTTATGTTCAAATGTGTGTGGTGCATCACTTGACAGTCATGGTGGATCCTCATGGTCCATCACATGCTCCACAGCTAGCTACCTACACATGACTGCCGTACATTGCAGTGTGGGCCCTCACGCAGTGTGGTGGTATGTCTGTGTTGTTTGGCTACATCCACATTCAGTGTAGCATACAACAGTCATCCAGGCATTGCCAACACAGATGTTGCTGGCATCATGCCTGCCAATGGGGTACCTACCAACAATACATACTCTCACTCACTACAGGGTTCCAATCCATAGATGGACATCGCATTGCCCCTGTGGACACATACATGGTGCTGCCATGCACAAGTTATGTCCTAGGACACTGTCCCAATGTCACCTCCAATCTCCGTAGCTGTTATATCCCGCCAACCTGGTTGTTATGTGTCTCTGCAGCAGCCCACTGAATTGACTGCTAGCCCATTCATGGACGTTGTGTACCTTGACCACCACACTACCGCATCTATCACACTACACATGGGTGGTACTGCATTGCAAGTGTGGGACTGCATTTGTACACCCATGACTGGGCCATTCAGTATGGCACTGGGCCACATCCTCACATCCATGCTTCACACACTCATTGACAACCTCCATGCCTTTACTGGCACCCTTGTTGGGCTTCTGTGCGCCACAGCACACCACATCCACATGCTGGCCACCTGTCATACCATTGCATGTGTGGTTGGTGTGGTACAGAGGGTAACAGATCAGACATTATCCCCTCATTGCCCTTCACCACCATTCCACATTCTGGTATTGCCAATGTACACATCCACCATCACATCATACCCTGTGTCTCAGGATGTTAGGCCATGTGACTCCTGGACAGGTCACACAGTGGTGCAAGCATATCATGCTACCTACAACATGTCAGGTACATGTGACATTACACAGTCCTCAGTCATGTGGCCCCTCATGTGCACTATTTGCTTACATACACAACATGCTGTCACGGAGTACTGTCCATGCCTACATATACCACATCTACATACCTGGCAGCATTCTAGCTCAACCTGCTCATACTGCTAACAACCATACAGGTGTCGGTGTGGCAGATATATCATGTAGATGTCATTGCGTCAGATACATCACACATAGTGCATACACATCACCTTTGCATAGCGACAGTCATGCACTGGGTATCACATGGATACTGTCCCTATACATGCATATCACATTGTACATGGTTGCTGTACACACACATGCCCCACATGGTGCTGTGGTTGCCATATTCCACTGTGGCGTGGGTACACATCTGCAGGGCCACACATATCTGGACTATATGTCTTGCTGGTACATTGGGTGCCCTTGTACCTGTGCCATACACACATGTACACACGGGCAGTGTTACAATAACACATTTGTGGTGTACCTTCCACAACGGCTACAACTTTACATGTCACGGTATAGTCATGCCGTGATGTATACCAGGCTCAGACAGTTTACATATGCAAATGACAGACGGGGAACACATCTGTACTCACCTGCATACCACTTACACAGGGGTGTCATCTACTCTGCCATGGGCCATGTTCTCCACATTACTGATGCATGTAGTACTCCTACATGGCATTTGCAGTGGGCAGGGTGAATGGAGCACTCCTGCATATGTGCACACATGCCACATTGCTCAGCCTGGGCTTTTGTGTGACCTCCGCAGACTGGATACACACCATGCTGTGGGACATAGGTCCTGTGCACATCCCACAGGGACATACTGTGGCACTGGTCATGTGAAAGCTCCCTTGCTGATAGGGTGACACATACACATGGTACCACCACAGCGGCAGTACTGTGTAGACATGCAGTTGACATCCACCTCTGCTGTTCAGTGGACACTACCATGGGGGGGGTGACACTACTGTGTACATTGCACATGTGTTTACACACGGATCTGCCGGACGTCATTGTTGCACACATTGCACCTGCTACAGATCGTTTGGACAAGGTTACTTGCTGTTCCTTCCATTTCGGGTGGCTATTCTGCTACTACTCTGTCCCATATGTGCAGGCCATACATATCCTGTTTATGTACATAACACTAGGCCATACCTCCATCATGCATGCTATGCCTGTGATACTGTGTATGATGTCTGAACATATCCATCATGACAGCTTTACATTACACATACTTGACATAGTCAACCCTACTGCGAGGCATATGTGCACGTCGTGCGCACATTCCGTATGACATCGACGGTATATGCCCATACACATGTGTGCTGTGATACTATACATACATGTCCTATCCCCTGCTGTGGCACTTCATTGTTGGACATCCACTGCCAGCATCGGTGTGGGTGGTGGCATTGTTCTGTGTTTTAAATCCCTATGGCAGCCCTTGAGTTATCCCGGCTGTGTACATGATGTCCCACTGCTGTGCACACGTTGTCCACAGTCGTTGGTATGCTCCGCGGATTAGCACTACATAACCACCTTTCACCACTCTCTGCTTTATGGACAGGTATCTTTACTTACAAACACCGTTCACATACAGTGCAGATTAGTCATACATATCATGCGTTATACACCAGTACATCTTGTGGGTTCGACATACCTTCCTGTGTTGTTTTCCGTATTCCGCTGGAATCTCGCTGCTTACAACAAAACAGTTCCTTTCACAATCAAGTGTTTGTTCGGTATGAACATACAGTTTGAATATTCTGGGAGTCTTCCTTATATCCGTCGTCACCTGTGGCATGTGGGTTCATCACGCCAATAGCTGTTCCTCGGTGTGTACTTATGCGCATATCACCTATGCATCTCCTCCATTCATACGGTACGCGTCGGAACTAGGGCATGGTTCATTCCTTGTCTGGGCGTTGGTTATTTGCACTACCTTCGTGGGGATGGTATGTATTGTGTTATGTTATGTGTGACTGCAGCCGCTATGTGTGGCGTCAGGTACATTTCGCTGTGGTGTTAGCCGTGGATTGTGTGTGTTGAGTATGGTATTATGTTCGACATGTGGGTGTCCATGTCCTAGCGGCGTCTGTCGATGGCGTTGTGCATTCGGATGTGTAACATAGCTCTTGTATTCATGTACACAACGGATGCAGGTATGCATCCACTGCTGATAGTGTTTCCCACGCGAGATGTTGCGGGTATGCCGCTGTCATTGACTGCCTGTATGTTTTTGCTGCTATTTCGGCTTGTATCCCTTTGATTTGTGCGATGGGGTATATCGGCGGCTGTGGGTGACGGGTACGGGTTGTGGCCCTTGCATTTATACATACACGGTATGCTTGTGTGTGTGCTCCATCCCTGCTTGGGGAGCTGCAGGTTACCTGTCTGTTGTTCTAGGAGTGTTGGTTTTGTTGATGTCGTCTGGTGTCGGTATCGCCTGCATGTGTGCTTCCTGCATGTATTCCTCCGTCACATCGGTAGTATATCTGCGGTTGTTCGTACGTGCCGACTATCCCTTGGCATTTTGTCACGGATAGTTACGGTCATTGTGGTCCTGTACTTGGGACGGCCTGTATGCTACCGGTTGCCACCTATTCGGGTGGCGATTGCTTGTTTAACACTCGTGGAACACACAGCGGTATTTATGGGACGGTACGTGGCCACGATCGGTGCCAGGGGAGCACATGTGTATTTCCGCGGTACATGACTGATGCTGTGTAAAGTTGCCGATGTATCGTGTTGACATTACCATATCGGAGCCATACATACGGTCATGGTTTGTACATGCGTCCTTTGTATCTGATGTTGGCTTTACTCCTGTGGTACATTCTGGGACATTTCCGCTTTGCATCATTTTACGTCGCCTCGCGCCTAGCCAGTGAGGAGCTCTCAGTACTAGTTTGTGGGTACTGCTGTACATACGCCTGTGGTTCCTATACTGTATGCCTATACATGTTATTCCACTCCGCCTGTCACATGTCACCTACATACACATTTTACAGTGGCACACACATTACACCCGCACAGCGGAACACACGACACCTTCACCTCACACATACACATACTGCCGCTTTCGCAGTGACGGCTGCACACAGTACCTACGTTGACCGCATCGCTGGCGGCGGTGTCTACCTCCACCTTCATATCCTTAGAATATTCCCCGCACATGTCCTGTTAATGTACCGTGGCCTGGCGATCGTCCCAACTCGCGAATATGCATTTCTGTAGGTTGACCTTTCCATGGGTGGCGTTCCCTGCTCTGTCCACCCTCCCGGATAGTCAGGTTGTCGTTCACTATGTTTACTATGTAGAGATTTTGCGTCTTACTTCTCTGTCACCTTGCATCCCTGGGATTCCCTGTTTAACCTGTTGTACTTTATATCTGTGTATGTGTACATATATTTCTACGTGTGTAATGATATCTATCTCCATATCTGTGTATGCACATATGTACATATGTAGACACCTTGCGCCGAAGGTGGCAGCATAGGGCTACGCCGTCTGCTGTAGGACCCGCGTGCGGTTGAGGTGTTGGCGTTCCATGCTCCGCTGGCTGTTGGGTGTGCAGTGTTTGGGTGCTGCCTATGTTGGAGTCACACATAGGACCGCCCATACGGTGCACATTACGGGTGGCCATGTTTGTGTGCCGTCCATTTCACTGTGTGTGCAGGTAGGGAGGTGTCAGTCCATGGGGCCTATGCTGTCAGAGTATGTGCTATACGTTCCCTCTTTGCCAAGGCATAGGCATATTGGGTACGCCTCCGTCTGCCTACTGGGGCTGGCACAGTGTGTTCATGTCGCTGAACGCTCTGTGCCTGTGCTTGCCTTGGCAGTTGTGGCGGGCTTGGTGGCCCTACACCATTATGTCCCTGCAGCAGCTGTTTCCGCAGGATCATATTATGTATCATAGCACATACTATGAATATGTGGGCACATGTGCCTGGAGAGTACTGCAAGGCTCCACCGGATGTATCCAAGCACCGGAACCGTGATTTCAACATCCCAAACACACGCTCTATGATTATTCTGGTTTGTGCGTGTGCCTCATTATGGCGTTCTTGCATGTGTGTGTGTGCATTTCTGATGGGTGTCATCATCCATGGCTCCAGTGCGTAGCCAGCATCCCCACAAGGTGACCTTGTGTGATGTCCCCTGGCGAATACCTGATACAGCTGTGAGGCATGCCAGATATGGGAGTCGTGGTAGCTTCCAGGGCTGCCAGCACACACATCCATGATAATGCCCTGCGCATTGCACACGACCTGGCAATTGATGGAGGGGAATCCCTTGCGGTTTATGTAGCGTCTACCCTGCTCCCCGGGTGGTGACTTGATTTCTATGTGCGTACAGTCTATCGCACCTAGTACCTCCGGGTATTGTGCCACACGGTGGAAGTGGCGCATATTGCTAGCCAACTCCTCCTGAGATCTGGGGAAGTATATATACTCATGGGCATGTCGTAACATGACATCCAGAAACTGGTGTAGTACCCTGGATGCTGATGCCTGTGAGATGCCCATTATATCCCCAGTTGGCCTTTGAAAGGTACCTGTTGCCAGTATTCGCAAGCTTACACATACCTTTGTGTCCACTGGGATGGGCTCCCCTCTGTTGTCTCTTGTTCTCAGGCGTGGCCGGCACAGCTCCACTATTTGCTGTAACGTGTCCCTGTCCACCCTGTAACGCTCTACTATCTCCAGGTCTTGCAGCCCCTGGTAGGTCACCCTTGGTCTGAACACTCTCCTTCTCCTCTGAGGCCTACGGTAGTTGTCGGCACCCTCCTCCGCAACTCCATCTGTCTCTGTCACATGCCGATGCATCACGGCGGCACCCAACATATACATTTTAAAAGTTCCCCGTGTGTTTACACCCTAAAGTGCAGCGTTTGGGAATACGCGCTGTGTGTTGTGTGCATTCACACTTTATACTGTTGTGCTGTGCACCCGGTGATGTCATTGGGTGTGTCTGTGCGGCCGTATCTGTGGATTATCTTCCGTGTTTTACCGTTGCAACTGCAACGCTGTTGCCTTTGGTGTTGCATTACACTTGCCTGCATTGGCTTAGCTTTGCACCTTACCTTACTGTTTCTGCACGTTGCACCTACTATTGCCTGGGGTGCATCCTGCAGGCACATGGCATATCATGCAATTTGTCTGCCGCCGCCGTTATGCTACCTCTGTACTTGGCTGTGCTATATCGCTTCTTTGCTCTTTGCATTTCTGCTACATCCCCTACTTTGTTTACATTCATATGCCTCCCCTTTCCCGTTTTGCGGGATTCTGCATGCAGAATTGTCAGCTGTGAGGCTTCGTGGGTTGATTGGTGTTGATTGCTCATTACGACTCCAATTACACTTCTTCCGCATTTCCTCATATTCTCCGCATCACCTTCCTGTAACCATGGTTGTTGACGGGCCGGCCGTCACATGACTGGGTTGGGGAACATAGTCATCCTCGTGCACATGCATCTGTGCGCGCATTGTGTACTCTCAGCGCATCTATTTCCTCACACGCCGGTCCTGATGCTATGATGTGCATTGTACAGCCCATGTTTGCTGGGCTCCAATGTGCTTCCTCCTACTGTAGCACACCCCTCTGCGATTGACATGTATTCCCTCTAAGCCACTCCTCGGTGTATTACTGCTGCGCCGTTTGGTGCAGCCTTACGCCAGAGGGGGTTTTGCGATTCAGTATTATCTGCCTCATTTGCATGGCATTGACTACTAATACATGGTTACGGCGCCGGACACCGCCGCCAATCCTTGGCAACCCTTGGACTGTGGTTGTGGCTTTCCATGCATACTATGGTGTATTGTGGCTGTGATGCTGATGTATCTTATAGTGCTCTTTTATGACATTGTCATATTATTTCATTGTTCCGCACCTTCCGCGGACATGTCCTTGGGTTCTGCTGTGGTTTTTGCGTACATACCATTTATGTCGTTATTTACATTTCCTGCATGTTTTCTTTTGACATTCTCGGTATCTTTCCACATTGGCATGTTGCACCAGTATGACACCTGACGTTGGCAGCCTTCCGTTACTCCTATGTCATGTTTGGATATATGTAAACCATTATTTTTGGTTTACATTGCCGTGCCCTTATGCTACGCCTGCCCCACTTCGTGAATCGCTACTTGCCTTCATTTGCATGGTGCAACACCGCACATGGGGTGTTTAACATACCGACGCCAGTGGCGGCGCAACTCTGGCGCATGCCGGTAGTGCACGTGGAATTGGGATGTACCTGAATCGCTCGGCGGCCATGTCTGGCGTTGTGGCGCCTACGCCATGTGTGCGCCTGGTGCAAGGTTCATGAATCCCGGGGAAATTATTGTTTATATGTTATTTGATTATTTTATTTGTTATTAAATATGTTTTAATATTCTATTAGTTTGTATAGAATAGGGAATATATATCTATATATATATATATATATATATATATATATATATATATATATATATATGTATATATATATATATATATATATATATATATAATTTTATTATTTTTTATGTTTATCATTGTTTTTGTAGTCACATGACAATTGGACTGCATGTCATGTGATTTTTTGTGACTCCTATTTAAACTCTTGTGATTTTTGAGATTTTGTATTAGTACTGAAGAAGGGTAGTAACCCGAAAGCTTTGCTATCATTTATAAACGTGCTTTTTCCAACAACTGTGGGTTTGTTTATCGTTTTCTTGCAGCATTTCAGTTTTTTGTACCATATATATTTAGCCAATTATGAGTGTAACCTTTTAAATAATTTGGTATATACTATTACTTGAGAAGCCATAAATACATATAAAAATCTGGGTAGTATGTTCATCTTAACAACTGCGATTTTTGATAAGAAAGGTTGTTTTAGATTATCCCATCTGCTACAATATTGTACTATATTTTGCCATATTTTAACAATATTATTTTGATAGCACTCTATCTTATTTTGACAAAATGTGATCCCCAGATATTTTATGAATTGTTTTATTTTAATTGTTGTTGGGCAGGGATATAGCATTAGTAACATGGAAGAGTTTAAAGGGAATATTGCAGATTTGTCTAGATTCGGTTTACAATTAGATAGGTTCAAAAAAGTTTCAATAGCTTTCAACAGTTTTGAAATATCAGGACTTGGTAAAGTGAAGTATAAATTTAAATAATATGCAAATGCTGTTAGAGTGATTCAGGTATTAAGGATTATTGGAGGGTATGCTAGGTAGCTTGCTTGATGAGTAAAAACAAGGGTTCCATGTATAGATTAAAAAAGTACGGGGATAATGGGCAATTTTGTCTAGTTCTGTTCTTAATGATAATTCTGTTAGATATATTTTTATTTATTTAAAGGACAATATAAGCCTTATCATATAAAGTTTTAATAAATTAGATAAAACTTGGGGGGAATGCAAAATAAGGTAAAATTGATAGCAGGAAATCTACATTGTCTGTCAAAAGCTTTATATGCATCTACAACTAGTGCAAATATTGGGTATTTCTTTTGTTGGAACAAACTCATTAGTGTTTCCAAAGTAAGAGAATTATCACAGGTTTATCTAAATGGAATAAACCCTAATTGTTCTGATGATGTAATATACATTATTATAAATTTCAGTCTATTAGCCATTATTGTTCTGAGTATTTTGATATCTAGGTTAATTAAAAAGATGTGTCTATAGCTCTTAGGATCTTTTAGATTGGCATTATCTTTAAGAATAAATATAGTTTTCGATGAGTTAAAGTAAACATCTGTCATGTTATTGTTAATTATATAGTTAAAAAGAAATAGCAATATCCTAGAAATTTTGGGGCAGAAGGTTTTATAAAATTCTGTAGTGAAGCAGTCTGAACCTGGCACTTTATTGGGTTTTAAATTATTTATTACCATAATTATCTCCTGTTGAGAAATGGGGGCTGACAGAGTTTTTTGTTGATTATGATCAAATTTTGGAAAGTTCAAGTTTTGAAGAAAATAGGTTTTGACCTGTTGTGATACACAGGAAATTTGCTCCCTATAAATCTGCAAGTAAAAATTTACAAACAAGTTAAGAATTTCTGCATTAGAACAACATGTCCTGTCTAAGTAGTTTATATCAAGAATAATAGGTGTAGATTTTCAATGGGAAATTAACCAGACCAGGAGCCTTGATGGGATCTGTGCTCCTTTTGCATAATTAGCTAGGTTTTTAATTTCATAGAATGACAAATGGTTTGCATTGTGTAGGTAAAGTTCTTTCTGCACGTTTATTAGTTGGTCCTTTATTTCTTTTTTAAAGTATTTTTGCAGTTCTGATTCCAGATAGAAAATGTTTTTTTTTTTTTGTTTGTTTTTTTAGTGACATTTCTTTATCGTTATGTAGTTTCTTATGGTGAGTTGCTTTATTGATAAGGAAACCTCTTATTTGGGCTTTAGTAGCTGCCCACTCAATGTCAAACAGAATTTTGGAAAGCAGTAACTTTTCCAATAATTCTTCTAATAATAAGTTAAGCCCTTCCTCAATATATTGCTTTAGAAGCAAGTTAGGATTAAACGTCCAATTGTACCCCTTATAACTTATATACTGTTAATCATATCAGTTAATATTGAGTGTAACTTTGGAGAGGTCAGAAAATAATCTAATCTCAATGTAGCAGTTCATGTTCAGGTTAAAAAAAAAAAAATTAAGAAGAAATCAATTCTGGACCACATTTTTTGACACTGTGAGTAAAACGTAAACCTTTCCTTTGTTACATCTTTATTTTGTTGGTTGAAGGAATCAAATAGTTTAAAGTAATTTTTGAGTTCAGACAAAGCAATAGTTGTTTGAATATTGTATGGTTTGTTTGCATTTGTTCTATCAATTAAATGATCCTGATAAGCATTCCAGTTGCTTCCTATAATTATACAATGATTCTTTAGAGCAGACAAAATTTTATATAGTGACATAAAAAAGTCCTGTTGCTTGCTGCAGGGGGCATACATATTTAGAATCATAATTTGTTTATTTAGAGAAGGGCTTCTGCAAGTTACATAACACCATCTACCCCCAGTATCATATTGTATTATATTAGCTTGGAATGATTTCTTGATTATTATTGCAACACTGGCATTATTTGTTTCTTTACCAGAAGCAATAATCATTTTAATCCATTTTTCTCCCAATTTTTGATCACTTTTCTTCCATCATATGTGATTATAGTATTAAGATGATATTAGTCTTTGATTTAAAGGCAAGTTGGAAAAAGAGTTTCCTTTTTTCAATTGATTAAATCCCCTTTACATTCCATGAATCAATCTCCCACATTCTATTCTATTACATATAAGAGTATACAGAGAAGGTAACTTAAGATTAAGATATATTTAAGGGTATATATCCTTTTGGGATAATTAGGTCAATGACACGTCAATCACGGGTGGGAGGTTGGCATAATGGTTAAGGTGTTTACCTTACAAGCACAAGGTGCAGGGTTTGATTCTCACATGGGGTAATTGGCTAGGTTTAAAATGGCCTACAAGGGCAGTTAGCCTAGTACTAATCTATAAATCTATAAATCTATAAATCACCTAAAAAGCCAAAAAAAAAAAAACTGTTTTAGAAAAGGCCGACACTTTACATATGTCAGGTCTAGGATATTGGAGCCCCTGGTGGGACACTAGATTAGTTGATCCATGGCATTGGAATTTATGAATTCCAAGAACCATTGGGAAAAGGTGTTGGTACCCGAGTAGTTTTCCCAGTTAATGGCAGGGTAGTTGAAATCACCCAGTATTTTTCAATTCTTGTATCTGTTACGGTGGTGGTTTTGTCCTTTGAACCTTGTCTAAAAAAGGCACTATAGGGGTGGCAAGAGCTTTAGCTAGTAACCTGAATCCCAGGAGTGACAGGGGCTGACCATCTCCGGCAAAGCATTGTGGTTTGTCAATCATGTCTTCCCAGGCAGACAGATACTGGATCCCCTTTGAATGACACCAGAAACTTAGCCAATTGTTGAAGTCAATCATTTTGTCCTTATACTGTGGTATCATTCTGGGCGAAGGCAAGATGCTGCTCAGGGCTAGGGTCATACCTGCCTGAGCCACATTATCTGAGAGCTCTTCCATGTCTCTTTTCATGTAGTCCAGGGAGATACGTCTCAAGTCATTCACTCCAACATGGACAATGACAGAGTCATATTTGTACTTGTTGTGCATGCGGTATGTGGCAGATCTTGGCACCCCGACAGGCAGCTGACTGTAATTTTTCTCCTTGTTCAGCCTGGTGAGTGGGACATCAGTGTGCCTGACTATAGAGTCAACTATGACTAAAGTGTTGGGTACATTGTCTTGCCTTAGGGGCTGTTGTTGGGTGGCACACTGATGTTGTGAGCTATGTGTCACTTTGGTTGTGACTGGTGTTTGTTTGCGTTTCAGCTTCGGAAGTCCTTGTTGCCTGGGCAGGTTAATGTTAAGGGCCTCCGCATATGTAGGTTTAGTGTTGCTATGTGTGGGTGTAGATGGTGTGAGTTTTGAAGGGCTATGTGTTGCTTGAGGTGTGGTGCAGGTGTTAACCTTCTCCTCTTGACTGTCTAGCACAATCTTGGCTGGAGAGAGCTTTGCTTCCAGTTTGGCTATGTAAGTGCATCTCTCGCAGTTTGTAGTGTTGGGTGGTAGGAGGAGAGGGTTGTCTGTGTACATGAGGCAGTAATAATTACTACTGATGGAAGAGTTTGTGCTCTTAGGTCTATTATTGTTGGTGGGATGGTTTGTGTCTTGATTTAGTAATTTGGATATTGAGTCTATAAAGTAGTTGTTAAACATGGAGGCAGTTTCCTCATGTGTTTTGTCAGGATGAGGGTTAGGGGAGGCTTGCGTACCTGGGTGTAGTATTTGATTTACAGAGTGCCAGAACTTTTTAGGGTTGGATTTAAAGGTAGAAGATGGATTATTATAGAAATTTTTCTTATCTTTATTTATGTGACTTTTGGGAAGATTTCTAAGTTCTTTATATTTCACCTTACTTCAAATTTGGCTTTGGTAGATTTTATTTCTCCTCTGAGTTGTTTGTTTAGTTTAATGAGAGTGCTTTTATCCTGCTGGGTGCTGCACCTCCTAATTTTTGCCATGATTTTCTTCCTCCTGTTATACATCTGATTGATTTTGTGATTCCATCAGGGTGGCTTGTTTTATGGGTTAGTTCTGTACTTCTTCCTGGTGGGTACAGCGGCTTGTATGCAGCTATTAATATGCTTGTACAGGGTTTCCGTGAACAGTTCTGCATAGGCAAAAGTGTTCACAGGGTTTATAGAGGCTTAAAATTTTGCCACATTCTCACAATAGCAGGAGGTTAGCCTTAGAATAGTTCCTGAATATTCCCGGTTTAGCTGGGGACCCAGGTTTTATTTTTACTTCAAATGAGACCATTTTGTGGTCTGCCCTTACCAGGAAAGTAACTAATATTACCCATATTTGTGAGGACCAGATCCAGTATGTTTGCACCCTTGGTTGGTGTATAGACTATCTGGTCCAGGGAGTTTGTGTTTACAAAATCCAGGAATCTCTGTGCATGCATGTTTTATGTTGTAGAGGATTCCTAGTTAATAGAGGGGCAATTAAACTCAGCCATGAATATTTTTATTCTATTTATTTATTTTACATTTGTTTATCAGGAGAGTCCGACTGTGCATAAAACCCTTTTTCAGCGGAGGCCCGGGGAGAAAAGCTCCATTGTTAGTAAACTATATTGTTAGTAGAAATAAAATTGTATAACACAATAAAGAAAAAAAATAGTAACAAACATTCATTACGGTAAAAAGACTAGAACAGAATAAATTGGTCAAGTGGGAGACAAGACCAATAATCTTGTATAACAATGCTTCTAGAAGACAGTTCTTACAGTAGTAGCAGGTAGTGAGATTGTATACAATAAGAGTGCAATTACGATACTTAGTCTTATATACAGGTAGCATAGCAAATTGAATACTTAAAATCTGATAGCTATTAAATCTGATAGATATTAACAGTGAGAAAGAAAAAACAACATAAGATAGTCATGTGATTTAAATTCAATGCTCATTGCATATGCAATTAGGTTCATAGGTTTATAGATTAGTACTAAACTAACTGCCCTTGCGAGCCATTTTAAGCCTAGCTAATTATCCCTTGTGAGACTCAAACACTGCACCTTGTGTTTGTAAGGCAAACACCTTAACCATTAGGCCACCCTCCCTTAATAATGTTTCATTCAACAACTTATTTGCTTTGCTCTCCATTCTTTTCTCTAATATTTTCATAAATATCATATAATCTAGGTTATTCAACACTACTTGTCTCCAATTCTTTGTATCTTCTTTTTTCCTTTTTTCCATATAGGTTCATAGATTAGTACTAAGCTAACTGCCCTTGTGAGCCATTTTAAGCCTAGCCAATTATCCCTTGTGAGACTCAAACCCTGCACTTTGTGTTTGTAAGGCAAACACCTTAACCATTAGGGCACCCTCCCAACCAATTAAAATTTTAAAATCATATATATGATATTGGGTTGGATGGTTAGTGATTCTAATAAGTTTAAATACATGGCATGGGTTTCCTGGGTCATAGAGGGGGGCCTATAGTTTGCAAGGAAGTGGTACAGGATTTTACCTATGGAGATTTGAACAGGGAACAGCTCAATTGCATTGTCCTGTTTGACAAGCCTTGAAGTATATTTATTTTTGATGTAAATAGACACACCTCCACCTTTAGTCCCTGCCTGTGAAGTAACTGGTCTAAGTGTGTGGAAGGTATTATAACCTTGCACTGTTGGTGTGCTGTCTGTGGCTTTAAACCACGTCTCTGAGACTGTACAGACATTGTCTGAAGCTCTTGGAGCTGCATTAACAGCATCTTAGGCTCACTTCCACATGTGTGCCCCTGTCTTTTACTTTTCCACATTGCCTTATGGGAAATATTGGGAGTTTTCCTGTAGGTAGCTGAGGATGGAACTGTAATATAGTCTACAACACTAGTAAATATCCCTTATCAACAGTATAGAAGAAGGATTTTCTTACCACATAATACCAGAATTTTGGGCCCTCTCTTGAAAAGAAAGCAAAGCTAATAACGTTATAATTGGCAGTGACTGCTACTTAAATGATGGAAGGATATCAGGCTTAAAGGGACAATCCCAGCATTTAAAATTTGGGTCCACACTACAGTTGATGAAAGTCACGCCCACTTTAGCACGTCACTTAGATTCTCACCCACGGTGTCCTTTTTTATTTAAATATCTTGTATATCCTTAATTCCCCATTCTATTTTTGGTTCCAGTGTCAACCATGTTTTGGTTTTACAGTCCTTTCACAGAATGTCCAGATTTTTGCTTCATATTTTTGTTCCTTTTTTCACAAAATTGTGCTTTTCTGACAAATTAGTGGCAAGTCATTAATGACTTAGAAAATAATGACAGACGTTTCAGTTCCAGATGGCATGCGCTTCAGAAAATTCATGCTAATGGAAAACCTGTTAGTCTATCAACTTTCTAAGTTTGTAAGAGCAAGATTTAAAACAAATGTCCAGATTTCTAGATCTAAGAGGCTGAGAGGTACGGTCCTGCTTTTCAACTACTCCATACATTGTTACCATTCATTGTGATTCGTTTCTATTAGTAACCACAAAGAACGGTCATTGTGAAAAAAAAACACTTACTGTCCAGGGCAGTTGCCCCCCCCCACCCCAATTCTATCAGCTTACTAAGTTTTAAGAGCCTGACAGGTATGGTAAGGCTTGTCCTGCTTTGCAACTACTCTGTACATTATTACCATTCATTGTGGTTTGTTTCTATAGTAACCACTAAGAGGCTGAGAGGTATGTTTAGGTTCTTCCTCTACTTTGCAACAGCTCTCTACATTAATAATTTCATTTTTAGAGCGATCGTCCATTGTGGTTTGTTTCTATGGTAACCATAATGAACATCATTGTAAAAAGAAAACTATGACTGTCCGGAGCTGTTGGAAAACAGTTACTAACACAACATCTGTAGCTATTCTTGTTCTTTTGTTCACCCCACCCTGTCCTGGTTTATTGTTATAAGAAGAAGGGAGGTATGGCATAAATGTGATATGATTTCTAGATCAGTTTGGAGGTTGGACGAAGCATAGTCTGCATCCTGTACTGTTACAGAAAAATGAAAAATATTTTTTAAGTCATGATCTGGTACCAAATTTCTTTGCTTGTTTTGCTGTTGATGAAAAATGTTTGGAGCCTGTTAGATATCTGCCATACTTTTTAATTTCTTTTCTGCTATACATTTTTAATGGATGATATATAAAGTTTTGAGCTTCTTTTTGCCAGTGTCATATCTTTTTGGAATTAGTTCCATGATTTCAATGCCTTTCTATAAGGAAATACTTCCTAACATTACTACATGACTTTGCTAAAATCTTCATTTTTAAAATACATTAATCAAATGCTTCCTTTTTTATTGTAAATGCATATAACTACTTTTCTATCATATTTGGATTTTTGTCACATTACTCAGCTTGTCTTTTTTGTAGGAGTTGACAGTTATCAGAGGATTAAAGCTATGTGCTATTGATAAGCAACCCCCTGTGTCCCGGAGTTTGATTCCCACAGCCTCCATTTCCCTGCTGTGTAACTATTAGAAAGTTAGTTAACCAGACAGTCCTCTAATGCTAACTTCCAGTCCAAATTAGACACATCCACTAAGGACAATCACAAGGCCTTCTTCACATATGTCTGCAGTCTCAAAGGTAACACCCAAATCTGCTCTGAACTGGTGGTCAATAACACCACATACACAAACACCATAAATATAGCCAACCTGCAGGCAGACAGGATCAGTGACAACTTCACCCCCCTTTTCCCCATCAGTAAACCAGGACATCTCCAGCACCTGCCCCCCTCATCACCAGGGAGAAGGTCTTTAATGCACTCTCAAAAGCAAACAGTACAGTCTCCATGGGTCCCAATAACATCCCAGGCTGTATACTACATGAACTCAAGCATGAGCTTTCAGCTCCATTAGACACCCTATTCAACCAAAGCCTGAGCACTGGCTTCATCCCAGCTGAATGGAGGACAGTCACTGTCATCCCTCTACACAAAGGTGGAGCGTCCGTTGACCCAAGCAATTACAGGACCATCAGCCTAACTAGCCTAATCTGCAGGGTCATGGAATGCATTATCATGAACCTTATAAACAAGGACATTGGCAATCTGCAAATGCTTGACCCCACACAGTTTAGTTTTGTCAAAGGGAGATCATGCCTGTTAAATGTAGTCGACTTCTTTGAAACAGTCACCAAAGCCATGGATGAGACCTTGACCTATTCAAAGCCTTCAGCACTATTCCTCACATGGGCATAATAGATAAACTCTCCCAGCTAGGCATCAATCTGTATGTTACCAGATGGGTAGCTAACTGACTCACTGATAAAACCCACTCAGTTAATATAGGGGAAGCCACCTCTAATAGTAGACCCATAACATGTGGCATACCCCAAGGATCAGTCTTGGGGCCTCTACTGTTTGGGATATACTTTTCTAAGGTGCAAGCCAAAACCAGTGGTCTATGGCTGACCAGGTTTGCAGAGTATTTCAAGTTGGGCACTGTCATAAATTCCCCCTAGTGATGTGAACATCCTCCAAGAGGTCCTTATCCAAACTAATGACTGGTGCCAGAAGCATGGTCTCAAACTGAATGCCAGGAAATGCATCATTATCGCCTTTGGGGAAAATGGAGTCCCCACTAATTACCACATTAATAACAATATACTAAACATGCAATCAGTCATGAAGGACTTGGGCACCCAGGTTGATAGCAACCTGACTTTTGACCACCACATTGCTTCTGTTGCATGGGAGGCTTTCTGCATGGCCCACCTCATAAATAAGGGTATTTCATCCAAGAAGAAGAAGGTGATAACATCACTGTACTCCTCCTTTATCAGACCTATTACAGAGTACAATGGCCCCTTCAGCATGTACCTTGCCAAGCACATTCAGCAGTTGGAGAGACTGCAGAGTTTCCTGACAAGAAAAATCCAGGGTCTCAAACACCTATCCTAATACAGATAGGCTAAAGACCCTGTTCCTCTACTCAGTGTCTTACAGACTGCTAAGAGGTGACCTTGGCTATGCTTATAAGGGCCTCCAGGCCATTAGCCTAGTATCATCCTATGAACCTATGATCCTATGAACCTATGAACCTATGAACCTATGAACCTATGATCCTATGCCTGTTCTATATTAGATGACAGGCTAACATGTCAGCAGCTCGAATGGTTTAGTGGTAACTTGCTGTGTCTATAGTGTGCAGGGTCCTGGGTTCGAAACTTGCAAGGTCTGATTATTTGGGTGTGGGAGGATGGCATAATGGTTAAGGTGTGTACCTTACAGATGCAAGGTGCAGGGTTTGATTCTCACATGAGGTAATTGGCTAGGCTTGAAATGGCTCACAAGGGCAGTTGGCCTAGTTTTAACCTATGAAATTGCTTTTTGCAGCAATTGGAGAGACCCCAAAAGTTCCTCACCAAAAGGATAAAGGGATTCCAAAATCTGTCATATGCTGCCAGACTGAAGAAACTCCAGCTCTATTCAGTCGCATACCGTCTGCTCAGAGGTGACCTGTGCCTGACATACAAGGCCATGTCCAACCCGGAATTAATGGACATGCTCCACCTCAAAAAATCCAAATCTACCAGATCCACTAGAGCAAGCGACTTAAACCTTAGCACGGATATAAATAAGACATGCTGGAGGGATAGATTTGTCACCCAGAGACTCCCTATGTTGTGGAATAAAATCCCGGTCCATGTGAGGCAGAGCACCTCGCTGGCTCTGTTCAAGAGAAATCTTGACCGGTGGATGGGAGATCGAAGGTTTACCCTGAATCATCTCTGTGTCACTGCTGGACAGAGGCACAACAAACTAATGGGCACAGTATTTTTTCATATAAGGGGTGGCGTAAGCCACAAAACTTTGGGCTAGGCTTATAAATGCCTTAGGGCAGATAGCCTAGCATAAACCTATGAACCTATGAACCTAAGAAATGCCTTCATTTACCCTACCCTGAAATTAGTTCTTAAATGTAGTTTTAGGGTTCAAATGTATGCCGTCCATATTCAAATGAGCTAATATTATTATTATTATTATTAGTTTTGTGATTCCTGTTTTTATATGCCTACTGAAATGGCGCAGAATACTAGGAAAACAAAAGGAATGCAAAGAAAAAGGAACAGAATACATTGAAAGAAAGAACGGTGTTGTATCTGAAGTTGAAGACCATTAAAATAGTACTGAATTGAGTCTATCTATTCTAGTTATTAGAGTTAATGAAAATGACTGGATTCTGATAGTTTTCTTCAGTGTTTCCTTTGCTGAGCCATTCCTGTAGACTTGGACCATTTACTATGGACGCAGCATGTCCTCACAATGAATATGTATTAACCAGTAGTGTCATCATATTGTTTTCTATAGCAAAGCATGTTGCATAGTGTGCCTCTGTCAATATATGCTATCATTCTGTTATATTTTGTAATGTTTTACAGTAATTTTATTGTACAAAAACAGCTTTGAAATCCACATTAACACTACAATATGTTTTTGTGATGAAAAAGTATTGTGGCATTGATGTGGCTTTCTAAGCTGTTTTTGTACAATAAAATGTGCTCCTGGTGTGTAACTCAGCGAGCCTTGGTTTGTGGTGAATTTATTATTATTGTTGTTTGACCAAGATTTTCCCCTTCTTGTTCTGCATTGTTTTGCCATAATTTGCTATTCTGTCAAGTGCTATGTTGCAGAACTAGTTTGACGCTGCAAATTTACCTGTTAAGCTAACTTAAAATGCAGTCTGTGTTACATTTCTGAAGGGAATATACTTACTGTCAGTTATTTAAGGTGTATTGGTCACATTCTGAAGCATGTTTGCTTTACAATTCATTGCAATTCCACTTATATGCTTCATTTTTTTAAATCACTGGCAACCTTAACTTGAAGTTCTAGGTCTGCTTTAGTGTTTATTTAGTTTTAACTTCACTGTTTACTCAGTTTTTCTATACCCACACTGACAAAATTATGCCATGGTATGTATGGGACAATGATTTACATACATCTACAAAGCATTCAGGAGAATGAAAAGCAACTTGTTTAGAAGATCTTCTTAGATTGGAATTTCACTATAATAGAATCAGGTGTTGTTAATTTTCAAAGTAAACTATTTCACTTGCAAGACCCAGTTAACAACTGCTCTTTCCAGGAAGTAAGATACCTCTAGTACAATAGCCTACACATTTAAGGAGTGTGACTGTGTAGGTTCAGACTTCCATGATGATGCAGTCCTGAGGACTCTTCTTATCAGCAAAATAAAATACAAAAACAAATTGCATTTGCATTGTAACCTGTATAATTTGGTATTATACATGGTATTTTAGCTATATCCAACTTCAAGGATGTGTTATTTATGTTTGCTTCATAAAGCTACCTCACATGCACAAGGTACAGAGTTTGATTTTCAGCTTTGTGGAAAATTGGCTAGGCTGAAAATGGCCTATAAAGCCAGCTAGCCTAGTACTTACCTACGAACCATGAATTATGAAGACACCATCCAGGTGGTCAGATGGTGATGCACACACCCTTCCTTCTGACCCAGCCATTCAGGTCCTGTTTTTGTGCCCTTCAACTGACTTCCTCACATTTTAGAAAAAAATCTAAACTGTAGCAAAAGTGCTTGTTGCAATTGTAGCAAACAGTTGCTACAGTTTATACTCTACCACCACAAAGTGCTATGATGCTCATGTTTCAGTTAAAAAAAGGAGGTTAAGACATTTATTGACACACAATGTGGGTTTTTTTTCCATAGTAAAGTTCTGGAGATGAGGTTTTGGTTTCAATAGATATAGAAATAATCTCAAGGAATGGGTATAGCATGCTTTGGTTGTGGAAAGATCTCAATGGACTGCATTGTGCTAAATGTATTTAAATACATTTAGATCAAGATCAAACAACTGGCTACACTATGGTAGTTACAGACATCTCTTCATTCCTCAGTGGGAGGTGGTCAGTATGGTTCTAAGGTTAACACATCTCAAAAATATTCAAAAATATTAATTTATGTGTGGTGTCTGTGTGTTTATGGGCATTTATATGTGTGTGTGTGTGTGTGTGTGTGTGTGTGTGTGTGTGTGTGTGTGTGTGTGTGTGAGTGGGTGGTCTGTGTGAGTGGGTGTGTGTATGTGCATGAATTTGTATATGCGTCTGTGCCAATTAAAATGTTGAGGTGCAGGAGAATATGCACTACATATGGAGTTACTGTTTATATATATATATATATATATATATATATATATATATATATATATATAGAGAGAGAGAGAGAGAGACAAAGAGAGAGAGAGAGAGAGCATGGATGAGTGTGTATCTCCTTCAAATCATAGGTGAAGGGAAGGAATCTTTAATAGTGTAAAACTGAGTTTCAGGGTTGCTGTTTATGTGTGAAACACACTTTAGGTTTTTTGACATTTGGAACCCACAATGTTAAGCCTAATGTTTGTGTTGTACTACAGCAACTCTAGAAAATGACACCATTTAAGATAATGAGAGTGCAGATGTCGACATACGTTAAAGAATTCATTTCTACCTTTTGCACTGGTAAATTATCCAGTTTGTTAGACCTAGAGAGAGATTTGATTTTGGCAGCTTCCCTGTTGCTAGATGTAAAAGTGCAAAGTGCTGCTTTGCTGGGGTAAAGAAAACACTGAAGTAGAAGAATCAAATAAAAAGAATTGTGTCCGTTTCCTCTTCGTCTTTCTACATTTTGCTTTTGCTCAGGTGCCTGTGTGCCATTAATAGTTATGGGGTTCCTTAGACCACTTGTACTCCTTGAGCTGTAATTAGAACATTTTTAGATTTTTTTTTCTTGAGTGTCTCAGGGGTTGTTACTTAACTGGTACTTGATTCATTGTGGACGTACCTCATCAGTGTGCCCAAGTGTACCAGAGAATGCTGTTCCATTACCTTAATAAAACGTAAGAGGAACAGACTCCTGTACTCTCAAAAAATAGTGGTGGAGGCATTGACATAATTTGCCATAATTTTCCCCAACATTTTCACTATTGTCCCATACTCAAGCCTATTCCTCAATTCACAACTGACAAATTACTTGTATCATTCATCAAATTCAACAACCCAAGTATTTGTGCATCATAGCCATATACATTTCCCCAGGCAATGATAGACCTCTTCTAGAAGACATTCTCACCTGGATATCAAACAATATTAACAACGAGACAATAATCCTAGGTGACATTCATAGGTTCATAGGTAGGTACTAGCCTATAAGCCCTGGGGCCTATATAAGCCTAACCAAATGGTGCCCTGGTGTTTGCCACCCAAGATAATTATTTTCCTGTGCCCCTGTCAAGCAGAGCCACAGAAGTGATCCCTGGGGTGAATTTCCTATCTCCCATCCAATCATCAAGATTTTTTTTTTGAAAAGTGCTAATGAAGAGCTTTGTTTGCTATAGATAGGTAGTTTGTTCCAGAGTATGGGAAGTCTCTGGGACAGTAATCTATCCCTCCAGCATGTTCTGTTTATTGTGGTGACAAGGTATAGGTCCCTAGAGGGTGTAGCTCAGAGGGACTGGGATTTCTTTAATTGGAGCATGTCCAACAGCTCTGGGTTTGACATAGCTTTGTATGTTAGGAGAGATCACCTCTGAGTAGGCGATATGCGATGGAGTAAAGCTGGAGTTTTTTGAGAAGATCTGTGTAGGGCATCTGTTTGAGGCTGGTAATTTTCTTTGTGAGGTATTTCTGTGGCCTTTCCAGTTGTTGTAGTTGTTTTGTGAGGTACATACCAAAAGGGGTGTTGTACTCTATAATGGGTCTAATGAGAGATGAGTAGAGGGGAACAATGACCTCTCTTTTCCTGGATGAGAAACCTTTTGTTATGAGGTGTGCCATGTAGAAGGATTTCCTGACTACTGTGGCGATGTGATTATCAAAGGAGAGACTACTGTCCACGTGTATCCCAAGGTCTCCTATCACACTTTCGGTGTTAAGTAGACTACCACCTATGTGGTAGTTCATGGATACAGAGTTTTTACCAAAGAGGATGACAATGCACTTTTTGGCATTGAGCTTGAGGCCATGGATTTGACTCTAGGCATCTGTCTCAGTGAGGCCCTTTTGTAGGATGTCCACATTTTTAGGAGTTTTGATTATGGCTCCTAGTTTGCAGTCATCTGCGAACTTTGTTAGCCAAAGACCTTCTGTGTTAGCCTGTACTTCAGAAAAGTAGATACCAAACATGAGAGGACCTAGGACTGAACCCTGTGGTTTCCACTTGTCACTGGTCTGAAGTTGGATTTAGAGTCTGCTACTTTCACAGTGTGGGTTCTGTCAGTGAGCCAGTTGGCAACCCATCTTGTGACATAGGGATTTATACTTAGTTTAGTGAGTTTGTCTATAATTCCAGAGTGGGGGATAGTGTAGAAAGCCTTGGCGAGATCTAGATAGGCTGTGTGAACCAACTTACCCTCATCTACGGCTTTGGTTACCACTTCAAATAAGTCTATCAGGTTTAGGAGACATGATCTGCCTTTTACAAACCCGAACTGGGTCGGGTCCAGAGTTTGGAGATTGCCAATGTCATTGTTTATAAGTTCCATGATGATATGCTCCATAACCTTGCAAACCAGGCTCATCAGGCTAATGGGGTGGTAGTTCTTGGGGTCCATTGTGGCTCCCCCTTTGTGGAGTGGGATAACCATTGCTGTGCACCATTCAATGGGCACAAAGCCTGAGGTGAGGCTATGATTAAACATGGTACTTAGGTGGGGTGCCAGTTTGTTCTGTATTTCATGTAGAATGCAGCCTGGGATGTTGTCAGGTCCCATGGATGCTGTGTTCTTGGCTTTGGAGAGTGTGTTTTTCACCTGTGTAGCCATGATTATAGGTACTTTGCATTCTTCCGGTATAGAGATGGGCCCTTTAGGGAATGAGAGAGGGGCAAAGTTAGCACTGAACCTATCTGCCAGGATGTTGGCAATATTGGTTGGTTCTGTATATTTAGTGCCATTGTGCTGTAATTCAGAGCAGATCTGAGTTTTGCCATTGAGATTCTTGACATAGCTATAGAATGCTTTGTGGTTATCTTTAGAATCAGTGGTGATTTTGTTTTCGTAACTAGCTTTGGAGGATTTTATGAGGGATCTCAGCTTCTTACTGAGGCTGACAATGGAGTTCCTCCAATCATGGGATTTTACCCTTTTTTGCAACAGTTTTCTTCTTCTGCTGTAGAGTTTGTTTATAGCAGGGGACCACCAGATTCACTTCCTTTTTTTGGAGGATAGCATCTTGGTTTTGTTAGGGATTGCACGATCCATGCACTCGTGTAAGTGCTTATAAAGTGCAATTGTACAGGATTCAGCAGTCATATCTCTACTGTCCGTCAGCATGGGTGTCGTGAAGTTTGCCACTTCTGTCTTAAGAAGCGTGAAGTTGGCTTTGGAGAAATTTTTATGGTGGTTTCCCTAATGGGGGTGGGGGGTGCGATGTGAATGTCTGTGATTTGCTTGTGATCGGATCTGACCAACGAGGAATTGACCTCTGGTGTGGAACCCTGGTTGCCCATGTTGGTAATGACCAGGTCTAGGATTTTGCTGCCCCTGGTGGGGGTGTAGATAAGTTGATCCAAGGCATTGGAATTTATAAATTCCAGAAAACGTTTAGCACAAGAGTTGGTACATGATATGTAAACATAAACTGGCTAGATTTTGTAGACCACTCCCCCTCACCCAATAGCGACCTCTTCAACTTTACACAGCTGATAACAGATATAACTAGAACTAATAAAAATAAAGGCAGTGGCTGACATCTAGACTGGATACTTGTCTCCAACCCTAACAAAATCTCAATAGTAGGAACTCTATCTTGCAGTTTTAGGGACCATCTTCCAGCCTGTATAATTCATACAACCAACACAATACCCTCCCAACACCAAATTAAACAGACTAGAAATCTTAGTAACTTTAACCCAACAATTCTCAATGAAACCCTTAGAACAATCAACTGGAATATTCTAAAACCCCTATCACTCGATGAAGCTGTTGAATTCTTTAACTCCATATTCCTAATTATCCTCAACAAACTAGCCCCACTTAGACAAAGCATGCCATATGGCTTCCTAAATCTACCAAACAAGCTATGAACACCAGGGACCAAATATGAAAAAAATGGCAAAAGTATAAACATCCCACAAATCTTTTACAATTCAGATAGCTACATAACCAGGCAAAGTACCTGATCATTAATGATAGAAAGGAGTACTATCTAAACCTTCAAAAAAAATCACAAGCAAAGTCCTAAGAAATTCTGGAACTCTATTTCACCTCTAATTAACCCTGGTACCAATAACAACTCATGCCAATTCCCAGAGAAAATTGCCAGTGAAATAGCAACCCTTTTCAGTTCACCTTTTATCGACACCATAGCAAAATTCACCACTACTTTTCTCCACACGAACACTAAAACTACCTCTTCTTCACTATCATGTCCCTGTCTGGAAGCCAAATCCAAGTTTTCTACATTTTCTTTCTCCTCCATTCCCACCACCACCATAACTAATCTTCTCCTCAAACTGAAACCTGGCTCATGTGCCCCCGACAACTTACCCCCAGAATATCTCTAGATGTCAGCAAGATCCATTGCCTATCCCATCAGCAAACTTCTCAATAGGCCTCTCCAAGAGACTTGTGTCCCTATAATATAGAAAAAAAGTATTTACTCTCCTACTCAATAGAGGTGGTAACAATACAGATATATCTAACTTCAGATGCATTGCTATTATGTCTCCTATCTCCAAAATTCTTGAGAAATGTATTTATCACCAACTGCTAGACTATCTACTACTAAACAAACTGGTTTACTCTGTTAACCCTAACAGTGATTTACATATGATTTTTAAAGCACTGAGGTCATATGGTGGAGTTTAAGACTATAAAAGGCTGACAAAACAAATGCCATTGTAATTAATTACTGCCCATCTCAAAATACAGAGGAAGACAGTGTGGTTTTACATATTTTGGAATAAAGATATCACTCTGGGTGAAATTATCACCCTTGCTTATTTGCAAATTATAAGAAAGTCAAACAGAGTCCTTTGGGAGTTGAAATTTCATACAATAAGTGCAGCCCTGTGCTAGTATGTTTTACCTCAGGATAGATACGTGTGTGTGTGTGTGTGTGTGTGTGTGTGTGTGTATGCATGTACTTATTTTTTTTATATATATATATATATATATATATATATATATATATATATAATATTTTTTTTTTTTTTTTTTCTCTTACTGTATTATGCCCCCCAGTACGACATCCCCTGGTTATCACCAGGGATTGCTGTAGGTAATGCCCATGTAATCATCCACCCCTGTGTTGTGTACACCCAACCTATCCCTGCTGCTCCATCAGTTTCCCATGCCACTAACTGAACTCAGGTTGGCCAAGCCATAGTCAGGGCTTTTTTTCTGTGTGCAACTAGAGTAGCCATGTGTTTCCTGATCTTTTACAGAGCAGAGCAGTACAATTTTGCAAATGAAAAACTATAAACTATTGTGAATACTTCAAAACCACACAGAGGAAAACCTTTTAAATTACAGTCACTGCAAAAACTAAGTAAGCTTTTTCTCTTGTTTAGTATACCTCATTGCATCAATTCAATTCTCTGTACTTAGACTGCACATGTGCAGACTGTCTCTCACTTATGGGGGAAGGGGAGCCCAATTCACACTTCTACAACCCCCAGTTTCACAATCACCCCCCGGATCATTAGCTTATATCATGTGCACTCCATACACTTTACGTACAAACATTTCACCCATTTAAACATACACATAGGTCTCCACAAGTAACAATGTCCCATATAACATCTTATAAAAATCCATTCAGTTAACACCCTTTATCACAGCTTCTTCTAACAGCAACAGTTTAAATTAACCCATAAATATGGTACTGAAAACTAGTATTAGTTCTTTTTATGTGCCAAAACTCATATCCTTCTGCATAATCTGTACTTTTCCACAACGACCAATAACTACAGTAAGAGCTCCGATGTACATTTGCATTGGATATCCCCTTTGGGAGATAAATAAGCCAATGTAAACCCATTCCAGTCCACACAAAAAATACCCCTCACTGTTATAAACCAACTTACACAACCCAATATCAAATTGCAAAGCCAACCACGTGTATTACTTTTATGACAGTCAAGAAACATTAACTTTAACCCTGACCCAAAGCAAAAAAAAAAAAAAGCAAATATGATTAAATGCAGTATAAATGAGAAATGTGGACAATTGGAGGCATGGCTAGACATACACACCCTAACAATTCTTTCAATAACATAATCCTGGCTGAAAAATGTATTCTGCATTCCTCCACATTTTACCCAAAACAACATAGATTTCTACAATAACCAGCCAGCTCCAAAGTAAGGGGGAGGAGTGCTTGCAATAATCAAAACAGATATAAACTTACATGTCATAATAATCTCCTTTTATTCTACATGTTGTTCCTTTCCTTCTGTACTCCTTCATGACCACTTTCTGTCATTATACTATTTGTCTTCTCACTATTGCTGTACTAGTATAGTACATTACAAATATGAACAGTACTCCATTGTTAAACAAAAATCAACATATTAGTAGATAAGAATTTCGTACTACATTGTGTGACCATTCTGACTATTATTATTATATTTTCTATATTATTATTATTTTTCAATATTTCCTGCTTCCTTGCACAATTGTGTATAATTAGTATAACCAGTGCATTTCAATCATGTTCAATCTATGTGTATTGTCTATATCTAAACTGATGCAATGAAGCTTTTCTGTGTGGGCCTTTGCTGAAAATGGGACCTGTACCATGTCAGACTTTCCTGGTAAATAAAAGCACTCAATAAATAAATGAAATAAGATAAATAAATAAATCCATCCCTCATCCTTTACAATAAACTACTATCAACACCACCTGTTACATTTCCTGACCTTCTAACATTACATGATTTGAAGACATTTGAGTCTGAATCATAGGCATTACACAACATAGCAAATGAGTCATCATGGGCAACTTCAAACTTAAGTTCTTATTTCCATGAAAAAAAACAAAAAAACAAACTGTAGATATCCGTCCTACAAAGAAATCTATCCAAAATCTTTTGTACAAGGAGCCGGCACCACACACTTACTAACAAGCAAGCACAGATGAATATCATTTTTAACAAATTTTATGAATGTGTCCATTTTTACTAATTTCTTACTCAGCATCCAAAACATATCATGCCCACTCAAAGCCAAAAAATGAAATGACATAAGGTACCCCATGTAACCCCTCCAAATGTTGAGCTATTAAAAAACAGACATAAAACCTGGAAACAGTGGAAGCAAATTCCTTAATGATTAATATAAGCAGTGGAACCTGGTAAAATATGATCATTTGCAAAGTATTCTGAAGTACTCCTCAGTCTGTGTCACTATTGCCCTGGTCACTCAGTCTGTGTCACCATTGTCCTTATACAGGGCTTTAAACTTTTATTGTCAGCTTTCATCTCAGTCTTCACACACAGTTCAAATTTCTATGAATTATGTCATTTTGACTTCTTCTTCTTTCAGCTTTTCCCGGTTAGGGGGCGCCACAGCAGATCATCTGTCCACACATATGATTGGCAGTGGAGTTTTACAGTGTCGAGTTGCCAGCCTGGCACCCAACCTTCCACAGAAGGCACACACACTCACACCTAGGGCCAATTTAGAGTGTTCAATCCACCTACTGCATGTCTTTGGGATGTGGGAGGAAACCGGAGCACTCGGAGAAAACCCACGCGACCACAGGGAGGACATGCAGACTCCGCACACAAGGCACCCCAGCCGAGGATCAAACCAGAGAACCTCTTGCTGTGAGGCGACAACGCTCACTGCTGCACCACCGTGGCCACCTGAATTATGTAATTTTGACTAAGATTGTATAATTACTATAACAATTTTCATGAAATATTATACTATGTGCTAAGGAAAGTCATAATACTTGAGTTTTTAAGAGATTTGCTAAAAATGTCATTTCATTATTCTTAGGTAAGTCTTGGAGTTCATTAATCACTTGAATCTGTAATTGAAACAAAACTTCTGTGGCAAAGACAATACCAGAACAGGTGTGAAAGCAGGTAAAAACGTCTCCATTCATCTCGGTGAGACACAGAAAAGAGGTGAAAATGTCCCCATTCACATTAACGAGGTAGTAGATTCATTCCTCAGGTCTGACAGATTCCCATTCTATCAATACTTCACAGTTAAGGGATTGTAATTTCAATTTGTGAAAAGTGGTACAACAGCCATTATTGGTGGGGACTGGCTCTGTAAGAGGTATGACTTGCTTTGAACTTCCTGCAGGACTTTTGTTCAGTTCAGAACACAGTCAGAGTGAAAAGCTGGAGTAGCGTTTCTTGCGATCTTTTGTCTTATAAAAGGAGACATAGTCCTGTTGAGCCGTGCCTTGCTACATGGATGCTGGCTACATTGTTCATTTTCTGAAGAATTATTTTGAAATTGTCCTCTTCATAGAGGAAGACTACTACCAGCAGACTGAGTGACCTATAAATACACCAGATAGGTACTGGGTATTACAAGTAAATGCAACTTTTTATTTTTCAGAGATTGTAAGGCTATGATAAGTCAGTGGTTTCAGTTCCTGTTCTGTGGGTGTATGGTGAGGAATAAATGGGTACAAATTAAGTATTTTGTGTTCTTCTGCTGTGTTTTTATTAAACAGTAATGTGTTGTACCATGTCAATTATTTACTTATTTCAAAAGTTTCCTATTTTAACTTTGATGTGAATGTGTGGGTGGTTACTTGCTCTTGGATGGGATCATCCACCATTTTTGATATATTTTTATTTTAGTTCTGTTCGCTTTAACTGAATACATCATGGTTGGTCAGTTTGTTTCTTGACGGGATGGATTTAGCCGACTATTTGCTTGTACATGCGTTTGCGTTTGTGCATTTGTACTTCATGTACTTTTAGTCTAGTCCAGTTGTGTTTGAGGTTAAATGCCCAGGAACACGAGTGTTTAACTGTGACTTCCTGGCAAGGATTTCTGCACATATGTCCTACAGTTGTCCACATTCACATTCTTAGTGACGTTAGTCACCATTAGCCTAGTTAGGTACAGCTGTTACAGTGGCCCATGCTGACAACACTTAGTGTCTCAAAGTTTATCAAACACTTGGTTTGCATGATCCAGACAACTTGCAGTCACAGACAGTCAGCCTGTATAGTGACAGACTGAAATGTTGATTGATCTCTTGTGTTTGTGCAATGTTTATGTGGAGCTCAACAAATCTGTTGTTATTCATAGATTATTGTGGATATAACTGCAGTCTCACCATGTATGGTGATGCAAGAGATTGTAATTTTGCTAACCCGTCCTTTGTTATATCTTCTCACATCAAGTTCCCTACGTGGTTGTTTTTTTTCATTTACACAATCACAACTGCAGGCAGTATAGAGGTAGTAAACTACTGTCACACTTCACGGAAGTGCAGGAAAGGATGACTGACAGTCAAATAAACAGAAAGTAAGATAGGAGATGAGCAATTTGCATTCAGATCAGGAAGTAACATGGTCACTCCAATGTTGGCAGTGAGACTGATAGTGGAGAAGAAGTTAAAGATGAGGAAGGAGTCCAAATGAATATTCCTAGACTTGGTGAAAGCTTCTGGCAAAGCTGATTTGAGCAGTCCTGCAGTGTACTGAAGTCCCAGAAACACTGATAGAATTAGTGCAGACTAGATAGGGTAATCTTCAAGTGTAGTACCTCGCAGGATGCGGAGTAGCAAATCCCGCCCCGAACACGCCTCCAGCCCAAGCCGGCATAAATATTTATTTAATTTGCTCCTGCTATACCGTTACTTTTAGCTTTCCCCTGTCCCTATTCTGGGGTCATGGGGTACAGATTTTTTACTGTAAGAGGTTGACAATGGAAGAAACTTGTGCGGGAAATGTAAAAATAGCATAATGCATGAATCATACTAGACTGTCCAGATTTTGCCTCATACTTTATTTGGTCTGTTCCTTATAAAAATTGTGCTTTTCTGGCAAATTACTGAGTATTTTAATGCACATTTATGTTAAAGACTTCAAATCCTTCACAAGACGCTAGCTGACACAGACCTGGTCATTCTACCAATTATCTACGTTTAAAATAGCAGTGTTTAAAATCTATTTATTCTGCTAAGAACTATAGAGGTATGAGCACCACTGAGCGACATGGCTGGATCTGTACCTAGTATTTTATTTAGAAATTTACGGGGTTTTACTGTCGAGCGACATGGCTGGATCTGTACCTAGTATTTTATTTAGAAATTTACGGGGTTTTACTGTCGAGCAACATGGTTGGATCTGTACCTAGTATTTTATTTAGAAATGTACGGGGTTTTACTGTCGAGCGACATGGTTGGATCTGTACCTAGTAAATGGGCCAATGTAGTCAATGATGGATCTGATAAGGGAAACATTTCAAGATCTTTTTTATAAGTAAAAGGAGGGTATGTAAACCATCCCATGACCTTCCTAGTTGAAGCTGTTAGTAAGCCATTAGTATGTGTTCCACATTTTGCCCATTTTTTCCACATTATACGGGCTAGTGTTCCTTATTTTGGAGATGGAAGGTTGAGAGCTATGCTTGAGGGCGTTATTTGTATTCCACATCGTGGAAACAGTGCTGCAGAATGGCATAGTTCTGGACTGCTTCAGATAGGGAAAAATGCCTCGACTCTTCTTAGTTCTGCTAAGGTGAAAAGTTGCCAGAACAAGACCGTGTGAATTCATACAAGCATTCCGAAGCATAAGTGTGATATTGAAACGGTAACCTGCAGTGACTGTCACTCACTCTACTTTCCCCTGCCATTCATGTACACCACGACCACTCCACGCACAAAGCTGCGCAGAACTGAGTGCGAGGTACTACACTTGGAGATTACCCTATGTAGAAGGACCCAATGCCACAAGTACTAACAGTAATCAGAACTGCAGAGGAGCTCCCCATGTGGTTGGGTGTGCATCGAGGCTCAGCTCTGAGCTCATTGTTGATCATACTGGTGATGGATTACAATAGCAAACTGGTTGGAGGGGACAGGTCGACAAAGCTGATGTACACAGAAGATGTGGCATTACAAGCAGACTGAATAAGAAGTTCAGCTAATGATCAGGGTATGAATACAAACATGAAGTCACATAGAATGAAACTGAGTACAGACAAGGAAACTGTCATAGCAGCAAATGGAGAAATCAGAAGAAGGAGAAAATCGAGACTGAAGGGAATAGGGCAGAACAGGATAATAGTTTCAAGTATCTAGGAGGGATGGTTGAGGACAAGGCAAATCTGGATGGGCAGGTCAAAGCTAGAATCAGAGGGGGCTGCAGGCAAATGGTACAGAGTGTAAGGGGGTAGTGTGTGACAGAATAATGTCCAAAAAGCTGAAAAGTAAGGTGTCCAAACCCACATTATGACCAACACTTCTTTATGGTACAGAAACCTGGGCAGTAAAGGCTCCTTTCACAGGGAAAGGATTTCAGCAGTCCGTTCTGTGTGTGTATACATATGTTTATATTTGTGTGAGTGTCTGTGTGTGTGCGTGCATGCATTTGTGTATACATACGTATATATGGGTTTATATAGATATGTATATATATATATATATATATATATATATATAGGTCCCTATCAAATGATAGAAAACTCAATTCATGGAAAATCATTTGGCTGGGACCAAAACATAGAACACAGAAAGCTCAAAACACTGAAAACCCATTTGACTGAAACTCAAAACACGGAAAATGCTATATGCCGTTTTCCTCACGGTATTGTGATCCTGGAGTTATTATTTATATATATATATATATATATATATATATATATATATATATATATATATAGTTAGGGGGTGTGGGGGGTGTAGCCCCCCACATACTTCATACATTTTAAATCCTACACATGGATACTTATAACTACAATGAATAACTGTTTGGAGAAAACAATATTTACATAAAGTATGTGGGGGGGCTATGCCCCACCCCGCAACTATATATACTAACTCTAGGATTGCACTACCATGGGGAAAAGGGCATATAGCATGTTTCAGTGTTTTGAGTTTCAGTCAAAAGGGTTTTCAGTGATTTGAACTTTCTATCTTATGGTGTCAGTGAAATGAGTTTCTATCAAATGAGCTTTCTATCATTTGATAGGGACCCATATATATATATATATATATATATATATATATATATATATATATATATATATATATATATATATATGTGAGAAAACTGAAACTTCAAAACACTGAAACTCAAAACACTGAAAACACATATCATGCATATACTGAGTTTAAACAACATAAATCATAGCACTTTCCACCAAATGCAAGCAGGGGGGCAGGCCCCCCTTCGCCCCCCACACCCCTTGCTACTTAAATATATAAACTCCAAGATTGCACTTAGTGTAGTGATGTGCAATCTTGGAGTTGATATATATAAGTAGCAGGGGGTGTGGGGGGCACAGCCCCCCACATGGGGGGGGTGCAGGGTGGCTTGCCCCCCCAGCTTACACTTGGTGGAATGTGTTATAATTTATGTTGTTTAAGCTCAGTATATGTATGATATGTGTTTTCAGTGTTTTGAGTTTTCAAGATTTTGAAGTTTCAATGTTTTGGTTTTTCAGTGTTATGAAGTGAATCCATATATATATATATATATATATATATATATATATATATATATATATATATATATATATAGATGTAGATATATTTGTGTGTCTGTTTATATTTGTTTGAATGTCAGTGTGTGTGCATGTGTACTTTTACATGTGTGTATGTGTGTCTGTATATATTCATGTCTGTATATATTTGTATCTGTATGTAGGTATGTGCATATATTTGTATCTGTATGTAGGTGTGTGCATATATTTTTGTGAGCGTGTGTGTGTGTGTATATAAAATTTGTGTGTTGTGTCTGTTTGTGTGTGCATTTTACATGTATATGTGTGTGTGCGTGTGTCTATCTGTATGTGTTTGCGTGTGTGTGTGTGTGTGTGTGTGTGTGTGTGTGTGTGTGTGTATATATATATATATATATATATATATATATATATATATATATATATATATATATATGGATTCGTATCACTTCATTGAAAGACCATTTCACCGAGACCAAATAACCTCAAGTTCATTTCACCTAAAACTCATTTCACTTACAAGTAGTACTCTAAGACAATTCAAAGGTATATGTCCTTTTCCCCACTGTAATATGATCCTGGTGTTTGTATATATAGTTGGGGGGGGTGTGAGTGGCGTAGCCCCCCCCCACTTAATTTGGTTTTCTGTTGTATGGTTTTGTTTTACCTTATTTGGTAAACCCAACTAGGTGGGGGACTACATCCCCCCCAATGTGGTGGGTTGTGCCACCCACCCCCCCAACTATATATACTAACACCAGGATCCCACTACTGTGGGGAAAAGGACATATACTTTTGACTTGCCTTAGAGTACTGCATGTCAGTGAAATGAGTTTTAGGTGAAATGAACTCTCAGTGAAGTAATACGAATCCATATATATATTAAGGTTGGGAGGGTGGCCTAATGGTTAAGGTGTTTGCCTTACAAACACAAATTGCAATGTTTGAGTCTCACAAGTGATAAATGGCTCTCAAGGGCAGTTAGCTTAGTACTAATCTATGAACCTATATATTGTTTAATATATATATATGTATGTGTTTGCATCTGTATATATATGTGTGTTTATATATATATATATATATATATATATATATATATATATATATATATATTTATATGTATCTAGGACTTTTGATCGAAAGATCAAATGCCTAAATCCAAAATTACCGAACACACTTTAACAAAACCGCTTTCACCAAAAAAGTGCTTTTGTTAAAGTATGTTTAAAAAAAAAACAAAAAAACAATACACCTACTGCTATGCAGGGAGGCAAGCTCCCCTGCACCTTTCACACCCTCTACTTTAATATTCTCACTCATAAGTTCATAAGTTAGTACTAGGCTAACTGCCCTTGCAAGCCATTTTAAACCTAGACAATTATCCCTTGTGAGACTCAAACCCTGCACCTTGAGTTTGTAAGGCAAACACCTTAACCATTAGGTCACCCTCCCAACCCTCTGAGTTCACACTACAGTGGGGAAAAGGGAATTTTCCCTTATCCACACCATAGTATGACCAGCACAACAAACATACTTATCCGGAAATGCTGCTTTGGTGAACAGCACTTTTGGTTAAGTATGCTCGCTGATTTATGTTTCATTGGAAAGTGCATAGGTTTACCATGAAACACAGTGGTATGATTGCTCATATGAATGAATCGTAACCACAAAACTTAAAACTGTGACAGTTGTAAATGTGTGAAAATCAGCAAATTTGAACATTAATGTCGAAAAAAAAATTAGATAAAGTGTAAGCCCCCCTGCACCCCCCCACTTTATTATTCTAACTCTGAGATCGCACTACAGTGGTGAAAGAAACCATTTCCCAATCCCCACTATAGTGCAATCCACCCCAGAATGTCGAATATGCAATGAGCGAATCTCACTGTGCATTCGCTCATTGCATATTCAAACCTTTTTCCATTCATAGGTTCATAGGCAGGTACTAGGCTATTGGCCCTAGGGCATATATAAGCCTAGCCAAATGGTACCCTGGCTTTTGCCACCCAAGAAAATTATTTTCCTGTGCCCCTGTCAAGCAGAGCCACAGAAGTAATCCCCAGGGTGAATTTCCTGTCTCCCATCCAATCATCAAGATTTTCTTGAAGAATGCTAATGAGGAGCTTTCTTTGATATAGATAGGAAGTAGTTCCAGAGTATGGGAAGTCTCTGAGACAGGAATTTATCCCTCCAGCATGTTCTGCTTATTGTGGTGACAAGGTTTAGGTCCCTAGAGCATGTAGCTTGGAGGGATTGGGATTTCTTTACATGGAACATGTCTAGCAGCTCTGGGGTGACATAGCTTTGTATGTTAGGCAGAGATCGCCTCTGAGTAGGCGATATGCGACAGAGTAAAGCTGGAGTTTTTTTAGATGGTCTGCATAGGCCATCTGTTTGAGGCTGGTAATCCTCTGTGAGGTATTTCTGTGGCCTTTCCAGTTGTTGTAGATGTTTTGTGAGGTACATACCAAAATTAGAAGTTATGTACCTACCATAACGTTCCATGTTAGTTGTCTTCTCTCACCTTCTTTCTTGCTGGATGGTTTCGGAGCCGATCCTCGGCTCCGACTCAGCACTTGCTTAGCTCGAGAGCTAATTTTACCAGCTCGAGGCAACCCTATATCCCATGATGCAAGGCGGAGACTACCCAGATCTCGTTTGGTATAGTAATATTTTCTTCCAACTGAAGAGGAGGAAGAAAAATAACAATACTAAATAACATCATAACCCTCTAGAAAGGATCAACCTAATCTAGTGACACTAGAAGTTGAACAGCTAGAAAAAGGGAATAACCTCTTAATAGAAGATGCATAATCTTCCCGGTCTGACCAGGCTAGGGGGATGGAGGGTGGGAATGCAAGAAAGAAGGCGAGAGAAGACAACTAACATGGAATGTTATGGTAGGTACATAACTTCTAAATGTTAAGTTGTCAATCTCGCCTTCATTCTTGCTGGATGGGACCGCGTCCCTAGCACCTCTATCCTGGGTGGCTCAATGGAACAGACTCTTGAGAACGGTGGAACCAAAATTCGCTCTGTCTCTGGAGGCCAAGTCTAATTTGTAATGTGAAACAAAGGTATGAGGAGAGGCCCATGTGGCTGCTGCACAAATAGTGTCTATTGGAAGTCTAGCTTGAAAAGCTGTAGATGTAGCTAGAGCTCTGGTAGAATGGGCTTTTGGCTTAGAAATCAAATCTTTGCCTCTGAGCTGATAAATGTAAGTGATCACAGAAGACAGCCATCTAGATAAAGTTACCTTGGAAACTGGAAGGCCTTTCCTGTTCTCTGCATAGGATAGGAACTGTTGATCAGATTTCCTAAAAATTTTAGTTTTGTCCAGATAATATCTGAGCTGGCGGTGAACATCAAGACAATGTAACTTTTGTTCTGCTCTATCAGAATAATTCAGGAAAAACATTGGAAGATCAATGGATTGATTTAGGTTCGTCTGTGATGCCACTTTTGGTAAGAAAGACAGATTAGTCCTTAGAGATACCCTATCTTTGTGGAATATTAAATAGGGAGGACGAATGCAGAGAGCATGAAGCTCATTTACTCTCCTGGCAGAAGTAATGGCGACTAGAAAACGTGTCTTCCAAAAAAGCAATTTCAATGAACAGGCAGCCGCAGGTTCAAAAGGGGGAATAATCAAGGATGTTAAAATTAAATTTAGATTCCACTGTGGTGGGGGGTCTCTAATCGGAGGTTTAAGTAAAAAGATACCTCGAAGGAATGCCTTGCAAAGTTTATGTGACATAATGTTGTGGTCCAAAAGGCCTATATGAAAATTTTAAATGGCTGCCAGTTGAACTTTCACTGTGGAAGAAGAGGATCCTGAATGAAAAATCTCAGCTAGGAAGTTCAATACCGAATGAATTGGAGCAGTATAGGGCTCTATGTTCCTAGCTTTTGCCCAGAAAGAGAAACGTCGCCATTTACTAGTGTAAATCTTTCTGGTAGAAGATTTTAGGGAAGCTACTATGATATCCTGGACAGGATTAGAAATCATAGGAAGCCTGGCTAAGGATGGAAGTGGAGCAACCAAGCAGTGAGGTTGAGAGAAGGTATGGATTGGTGCAGCTGCCACGACTGGTGGGTCAGAAGATCTGGAACCGGGTCCAGATGCCATGGCTGTACCAAAAGATAACGATGTAAGAACGGAAACCATATCTGTCGAGGCCAATAAGGGGCAATGAGAATCAACTTGGCTCTCAAAGCGGTTGCTTTCTGAATTAGCTGAGGTATCAGCGGAAAAGGGGGAAAGGCATAAAGAAGTCAATCTTGGGTTAGAATGTCTCTGGGGGGATGGCCTGGAAGGGGGAAGAGAGAGTGAAGAAGTCTGGGCATTTGCTGTTTTGAGGTGTAGCGAAAAGGTCGCAGCAAGGAAGGCCCCACTTCTGAAAAATCTCTTCTGTCACTGATTGTTTGAGAGACCACTCATGAGGCAAGAGAATAGCTCTGCTCAATCTGTCCGCTATGATGTTGGATTTCCGGGGGATATGCATTGCTATCAGAAACCGGTGAGAAGAGATTGCCCATTGCCAAAGTTTGAGAGCCTCTCGACACAGTGGCTAGGACTTGGTTCCGCCCTGTTTGTTTATATACCACACTACGGACATACTGTCCATTTGGATTGCAATAGTTCCCAGGGGAAGAGAGTCATTGAGGGCTTGCAACGTTAAAAGCACTGCTCTCATCTCCAGCACATTTATGTGCAGATGGTACTCGAAAGGTTGCCAAGTACCATGGACCATTCTGCCCTGATAATGCCCCCCCCACCCGATCAGGGAGGCGTCCGATGTAACCATGGCAACCAGAGCAAGAGGAACAAAAGATCTGCCTTGATGGACTTGAGGGGACAATATCCATCAAGTCAGATGCCTTTTGCAAGTTAGAGTTACTAAGATCTCGTGACGTATGGGAAGTTGTTGAAAAGACCATTGGGTGAATAGCATCCAATGTAGAAGATGCATGTAAAAGCGGGCAAGGGGAAGAAGTGTTATGGCGGCTGCCATAAGACCCAATACCTTCAGAGCAAATCTGGCCTGAATTTTGTTGCTGAGAAGAATCACCTGGACATGTCTTTGAATGTCCAAGATCCTTTGGTCTGTTAACTTTGCTGAAAGTTGTACGGTGTCCAATCTTGCGCCTATAAAAGTAATAGGCTGACAAGGCGACAAGGAAGATTTTTCAAAATTTATAGAAATTCCTAGCCCTCTGCAAATGTGAATGGTGTAATCTCTGGCTTGGAGAAGCTGATACCTGGTGGTGGCAGTGAGGAGCCAGTCATCTAGATATGGAAACACCTAGAATCCTTGATGTCTCAGGTGAGCCGTAACCACTGCCATACATTTGGTGAACACTCTGGGGGCTGTAGTGAGTCCAAAGGGCAGGGCTCTGAAATGGAAGTGATTGGTCCCCAGCCGAAAGCAGAGAAATCTTCTGGAGCGTCTGTGAATTTTTATGTGATAGTACGCATCCTGAAGATCTATCGAGCACATCCAATTGTCCTTGCCCAGAAAGGGCAGAATGGACTGAAGCGTGACCATCCAGAATCTTGATTTCTTTACAAACTTGTTTAGTTTGCTCAGATCTAATATTGGTCTCCAGTCCCCTGTCTTTTTTGGAACTAAAAAGAACCTTGAGTAGATTCTGGATCCTATTTGGTCTGCTGGGACTGGCTGGATGGCTCTTTTTACTGGCAGTTTTGATATTTCTAGTACAGCTAGTTCCTTTAGACCGGGTGGAACGTCTGGAAGGGCTCCCCCTTTTGTTGAATTGGGGTTTGAATAAAGGGAATTTTGTAACCCTCGGATATAATCGACCGTACCCATTTGGCTTGAGAAAGGGAAAGCCAGGCTATTGGGTACAGCAATAATTTTCCCCCGACTGCCTCCGAAAGCGGACAATCGGGCAACATCTCAGGGATGCTGGAAGGGTTTGTCAGAAAGAGGCTCTCTGCTACCCTGATTCTGCAGACCCCCTCTGCCCCTAGGGTGGCGTCTATTATTGTTACCCCCTCTGCCTCTGGGGGTAAACTGACTTTGTGAGTCAGGCGTGACTCCTTGAGATTTGCGGAACCAGATTTTCCCTCCCTTCTGTCCTTTGGGGTAAGGTCTTGAAGGGGTGGAGAAACGGACTCCTACGGCAGAAAGAGTCTTGCCATCTTGTTCGCATCTAGTCAAAGTGTCTTTCACTTGAGGTCCGAACAAGGTCGAACCATCAAAGGGGGAGTTTGTGAAGGATGCCTTGAAGGGATCTGCAAAATTACAAAGCCGCATCCAGGACTGACGCCTTAAAGCCACTCCTGTGCCTGCGGCCGTACTCGCTCCATCGGCTGCATAAGAAATGAGCCGCATGGAGGAGTTAACAATGGAGTTAAGGATTCCTAGCTGTGAGCTAATCTTATCCTGAGACCCAGCAGCTGACGGATCCTGTAAAACTTCTCCCAACTCTTTGAGAACATCTCTTTGAAGGCGGGTGAAGTGGCATAAGTAGTTCGGCGATCTCATGGCAAAAGTCGCTGAAGAAAAAATCCGCTTGCCGTACCTGTCCATAGTCCTAGAATCCTTGTTAGGAGGATGGACAGGTACTGAAGGATCAGCTAGTTCCTTCTTGGTGGCAGCAGCCACCACCATGGCATCAACTGGGACACCCTTTGTTAAATATTGTCTATCTGGTGGGGCCGTAATGAATTTTGAAGGCCTCCTAGGGATAGGTTCCACCGAATCTGGAGCCATCCACGCCTTCCGAGCCACTACCTCCATAAGAGGGTCAAAAGGCGGAGACACCCAGGAGGTGGAGGGTCGAGATCCGAAGGCCTCCAGGTATACTGACTCGTCCTCGGAAGGATTAAGGGAAGGCCAGTTCCCCCTCTGCTTAAAGAGTTCAAGGATGTCTGAGAATGAGACATCCTCAGAGGAGGACCTTGGGGATCCCTCCAACTCATCCAGGTCAGTATCGGATGTAGTAGACTCAGGGGAGTCTAGATGTTTCCTCTTACATGTCCTCTTAAGCGGGGGTTCACCTGATGGATCAGGAGAAGCCTCGGAAGAGGAAGATATTCCCAATGGGGAAACCTGAGGCGTTGGATCTCTAGGTCCAGGAGCAAGAGAGTGGGAAGAGATGTCAGCAGGCACTGTAGTGGGAGGAGCTGATAGAACTGTCCATTGACTAAGCCCAGGGGCTAGTACACTCCTCATCACCTCGAAGGCTCCCCCGTCAGAGAGACCAGAAAGTTCCCGCTCCAAAGAGATAGGAGCCCCAGGCCTCACCGAGAGGGAAGGCTCCGAGGCAGATGTCGTGGCCGAGCTCACCAACGCCGAAGCTCCGAGAGGGAGAACGGGGTCGGACAAGGGTCCAATGCCACTCGCCCCCTCGGAGAGACCAGACGCCTGGATCCTTCCAATGAAGGCCTCAAGGAGGAAATCGGAGCAGAGGATGACGGAGCTGAAAGGGGTGGTATCGGCTCCAAAGCTACAACGGTGACGGTTCCGAGGAGCTCCGGCTCCGAGCTCTGTAAGAGAGTCGAAGGAGGAATGTTTGGTGGATGTGAAATAGCTACTGTCTGTTGAGATGGGCTATGGAGTATTTGGGCCAATGCCTGAGACTTTAATAGTCTACTTACCACTCTCTTGAGGTCGTGATCAGACAGCCTGGACGACCGAGAAGAACGGCTCTGATGGCTCCACTCCAAGAGCAGGGGTGATCTCGGAGCCGATCGTATCGATTCTAATGAAGGGGATTGAGATCTCTTTTTTGAGATCGATGGAGCCAACGTAGCCGAGGATACGTCGGCTCCAGCCGGAGCCGACACTGAATGTCTGGATTGGGCAGTATCGGTGCCGGATGGAGCCGACACTGAGACTGTTAAGGTGGAAGGATCGGCTCTGGCCAGAGCTGATCTTGACCCTGGTGAGGGTGAACCAGAAGCCGACAGCTTGGAACTCTCAGCCGAAGGCTTAACAGGTTTCGAGGGCTTCCCCGGCGCCGACTTAGTCGGGCAGCTCTCGGGCTTTAATAAGCCCCTTAATATCAACTTATTTCTTCGCTCCTGCAGGACTCTTGGGCTGAAGGCAGGACAGATAGCACAAGAGTCCTGCAGGTGCAAAGGTCCCAGGCAATAAACACAAGAAGTGTGACCGTCTGTCAGAGACATCTTCTGACAGCACGAGTCACACTTCTTGAAGCCTGAGACCTTAGTGTCCTTTGACATAACTGTGTCGATGAAACACAATACACTAACACACACACACACACACACACACACACACACACACACAAAAACACCCAGTCCAACAATTTAAAATAAACAGGGATGACACACAGTCATACACAAACAATCCCGGACAGGAAAAAATTTAGGGAGGGGAAGGCCTAAGCTAGGGAAAGGGGATAAAAAACTCGAAAAAAAGGGAATATTAATGGGAATAGGGTTAAAGTAAGCGTTAAGGTTAACAAAAAAACAAATATATATATAAATTTAAAGGGGGGTAGATGAAAGTCTCAAATCTAGTCACTTACCTGAAGCTGGTAAAAGAAGGCACCTCATTAGCGAAGCGGCAAACAAGATCTGGGTAGTCTCCGCCTTGCATCGTGGGATATAGTTTTGCCTCGAGCTGGTAAAATTAGCTCTCGAGCTTAGCAAGTGCTGAGTCAGAGCCGAGGATCGGCTCCAAACCCATCCAGCAAGAATGAAGGCGAGATTGACAACTTAACATGGGGTGTTGTACTCTGTAATGGGTCTAATGAGTGATGAGTAGAGGGGAACAATGACCTCTTTTTTCCTGGATGAAAACCTTTTGTGATGAGGTGTGCCATGTAGAAGGATTTCCTGACTACTGTGGCAATATGATTATCAAAGGAGAGACTACTGTCTACCTGTGTCCCAAGGTCTCTTATCACACTTTCAGTGTTAAGTAGACTACCGCTTATGTGGTAGTTCATGGGTAGAGAGTTTTTACCAAAAGGGATGACAATGCACTTTTTGGCATTGAGCTTGAGGCCATGGCTTTGACACCAGGCATCTGTCTCAGTGAGGCCCTTTTGTAGAATGTCTACATCGTTAGATTTGATTATGGCTCCTAGTTTGCAGTCATCTGTGAACTTTGATAGCCAAAAACCTTCTGTGTTAGTCTGTACTTCAGAGAAGTAGATACCAAATAGGAGAGGACCTAGGATTGAACCCTGTTGTACTCCACTTGTCACTGGTCTGAAGTTGGATTTACAATCTGCTACTTTCACAGTGTGGGTTCGGTCAGTGAGCCAGTTGGCAGCCCATCTTGTGACATAGGGATTTATACTTAGTTTAGTGAGTTTGTCTATAATTCCAGAGTGGGGGATGGTGTCGAAAGCCTTGGCGAGATCTAGATAGGCTGTGTGTACCAACTTACCCTCATCTACAGCTTTGGTGACCACTTCAAAGAAGTCTATCAGGTTTAGGAGACATGATCTGCATTTTACAAACTCAAACTGGGTGGGGTCCAGAGTCTGGAGATTACCATTGTCATTGTTTATAAGTTCCATGATGATACGTTCCATAGCCTTGCAGAACAGGCTTGTCAGGCTAATGGGGCAGTAGTTCCCAGGGTCCATGGTGGCTCCCCTTTGTGGAGTGGGATAACCGTTGCTGTGCACCATTCATTGGGCACAAAGCCTGAGGTGATGCTATGACTGAACATGGTACTTAGGTGGGGTGCCAGTTCATTCTGTAGTTCATGTAGAACGCAGCCTGAGATATTGTCAGGTCCCATGGATGCTGTGTTCTTGGCTTTGGAGAGTATGTTTTTTACCTTTGCAGCCATGATTACAGGTACTTTGCATTCTTCCAGTATAGACATGGGCCCTTTAGGGGATGAGAGAGGCGTAAAGTTAGCACTGAAGCTATCTGCCAGGATGTTGGCAATATTGCTTGGTTCTGTATATTTAGTGCCATTGTGCTGTAACTCAGAGCAGATCTGAGTGTTGCCATTGAGATTCTTGACATAGCTATAGAATGCTTTGTGGTTGTCTTTAGAATCAGTGGCGATTTTGTTTTTGTAACTAGCTTTGGGGGATTTTATGAGGGATCTCAGCTTCTTACTGAGGTTGACCACAGAGTTCCTCCAATCATGAGATTTTACTCTTTTTTGCAACAGTTTCTTTCTTCTGTTGTAGAGTTTGTTTATAGCAGGGGATCACCAGATTGGCTTCCTTTTTTTGGAGGATAGCATCTTGGTTCTGTTAGGGATTGCACAATCCATGCACTCATGTAAGTGCTTATAAAGTGCAACTGTATAAGATTCAGCAGTCGTATCTCTACTGTCCATCAGCATGGGTGTCATGAAGTTTGCCAATTCTGTCTTAAGAAACGTGAAGTTGGCTTTGGAGAAACTTTTTACGGTGGTTTCGCTAATGGGGGGTGGGGCTGGGATGTGAATGTCTAGGGTGATTTGCTTATGGTCGGATCTGACCAACGAGGAGTTGACCTCTGGTGTGGAACACCGGTTGCCCATGCTGGTAATGACCAGGTCATGGATATTGCTGCCCCTGGAGGGGGTGTGGATAAGTTAATCCAATGCATTAGAATTTATGAATTCCAGAAAACGTTGAGCACAAGAGTTGGTACATGAGTAGTTTTCCCAGTTAATGGTGGGCTAGTTAAATTGCCCATTATTAGGGTGTTAGGTTGTACCCTAATATTTTCCTTTGTATCAAGAAATGAGGAGTGGGAATCCTGGGGCATGGTGGGGCATCTGTAGCAAGCTACAATTTGCATTGCGGTCTTGCCCAGAGTTAGTTGCACCTGGATAATCTCAGATGCATTATGCTAAGCAACTAGCCTGGAGGTGTGGATATCCTTAATGAATATTGACACACCTCCACCTTTAATGCTTCAGTCCAAGTTAGGTGGCTGAAAGGTGTGGTATGAATTATAGCCTGGTAATGCAGGGGTGCTCTCTGGAGCCTTGAACCAGGTCTCTGTCACTGCACAGATGTCGATGTTCTCCATTTTAAGGAGTGCCTCGAGTGAGTGCATTTTGAGGTTTAGACTTCTAGCATTGAGTAGCATTACCCTCAGATTTTGCTTGCTTGTACCTGTTATGGTGGTGAATTTGTCATTTGAATCTTGCTTAAAAAAAGGCACTACAGGGGTAGCAAGAGCCTTAACCAGAATCCGGAATCCTAAAGGCGACAGGTGCAGGCCATCTCTGGCAAAGCATTGTGGTTTGTCGATCATGTCATCCCAAGCAGACAGATACTGGATCCCTGAGAATGACACCAGAAGCTTAGCCAATTGTTGAAGTCAATCACTTTGTACTTGTACTGTGGTATCATTCTGGGTGATGGCAGGATGCTACTCAGGGCTAGGGTCATACCTGCCTGGGCTACAAGATCAGAAAGCTCCTCCATGTCTCTTTTCATGTAGTACAGGGAGGTATGTCTCAGGTCATTCACACCAGCATGGACAATGACAGAGTCATATTTGTACTTGCTGTGGAGTGACCTGAGTGCATGCGTTATGTGGTGGATCCTGGCACCTTATAGGCAGCTGACAGTGACTTTCTCCTTGTTTAGCCTGGTGAGTGGAACATCAGTGTGCCTGACTATAGAGTCACCTATGACTAGAGTGTTAGGTACATTGTTACACCTTATGGGCTGTGGTTGAGTGGCACACTGAGTTTGTGGGCTATGTGTCATTTGGGTTGTGTTGGGGGGGTGGAGGTTGCTTATGTTTCTGCTTTGGAGGTCCCTGTTGCTTGGGTAGATTTTTTTGAGAGCCTCCACAAATTTAAGTGTGTGTTTTGTGTTTCTATGTGTGTGTTTTGGTGGTGTAGGTTTTGAGGGACTATGTGATGAGTGTGGTGTGGTGCATGTGTTTACCTTCTCTTCTTGACTGTCTAGTCCAGTCTTGGTTGAAGACAGCTTTGCTTCCAGTTTGGTTATATAAGTGCATCTCTCAGAGGTTGTAGTGTTGGGTGGTAGGAGGAGAGGGTTGTCTGTGTACATGAGGCAATTGCTGCATTGCCCCAAGATGCCCAGATTCATCAGTTAGACAGGAGAAAACATTGGGAGCTGACCCTTATACATTCCTGGATAGGTGCTTATTTATTAAGTACTAAAAACTGTTTTCCTCTAGGCAAGTGAGGAAAGTTGAGTGCTGTAGTAATTTGTAGCTTATTTAGTGCCTACAATGCGTTCTGAACAAGTGCTGAGCTCAAAGAAACGGATTTGAGTGCTGAAACTAGAAAACTGGCTAGTTCTAAGAAACAAAATTAAGCTAGAAGGTTTTCCTCCAACACGGAAAGGCTTGGGGGCTCGGAAGCTTACAAACAGTCCTGGATACAGCAAATCAGTATCTGGACTAGACAACTTATAGGAAAGGCATGAAACACGCTTAGAAAAAAAAATTTTTTTGTAAAGTGGAAAGAGGAAAGGAGGAGCAGAAGCTAACTGGGTTCTCAAATGTTCTCCCTGGAATAGGTAGAATGAGGTAATGACACTAGACAGGGAGGAGTGTCCCAGATCAAATTTACAGTAGGGGCGGGCAACTGCAAAGCCACCAAGTATATAAAAAATCAGAACAAACAATCCCAACCAGATGCTTAACAATTGTAGAAAATTCTACTTAATACCTCACACACAGTGAGTAAAATAAAAGTGCTATAAATAACTCAGAAATAAGCAAAAAAAAACAGGATACTTAGTGTTATATATTTCCGATTCGTTAGCTCAGAGCCCTTCCTCCAACTTCCTTTGATTAGCTCAGTGTGAAATGGCAGAAAGAGTCACAAGTTAACTTCTTAAGGAACAAAGTTGAAAACGGAAACAACTTTAAAAAAAGCTTGAAAGAACCAGCGAGTTGCTTATTCCAAGGTGTAGTCCAGGCCACCCCAGTCAGCCAATGACCACAAACAATTCACTCTCACTGAAATGCTATACTGGCTTTGGCTAAGCTATGATGACCTGGGACATGTGCTCAGACTCACAGCCTCTACTAGCAAACAATCTAGGCCCAAAACACAAGCCTGAGTATGGACAATGCTACACTACCAACACTACTTAGGTAGACAAACTGCAGAAATGTTTAAACAGATAAAGGATCAAGGAGACTTTAGACTAGAGAATGCTTTTAAATGGAAACAAGTTTTATGATACACTCCTAGCAGGAAATCAGAACAAACAAACCCAACCAGATGCTTAATATTTGTAGAAAATTCTACTTAATACCTCACACACAGTGAATAAAATAAAACCGCTATAAATAGCTCAGAAATAAGCAAAAACAGGATACTTAATGTTATATATCACAGATTATTTGGCTCAGAGCCCTTCCTCCGACTTCCTCCGATTAGCTCAGTGTGAAATGGCAGAAACAGTCACAAGTTAACTTCTTAAGTAACAAAGTTGAATCCTGAAACAACTTTAAAAAAAGCTTGAAAGAACCAATGAGGTGCTTATTCCAAGGCGTAGTCCAGGCAACCCCAGTCAGCCAATGATCACAAACAATTCACTCTCACTGAAATGCTATACTGGCTTTGGCTAAGCTATGATGACCTGGGACGTGCTCAGACACACAGCCTCTACTAACAAACAGCCAGGCCCAAAACACAAGTCTGAGTATGGACAATGCTACACTACCAACACTACTTAGGTAGAAAAAAACTGCAGAAATATTTAAACAGATAAAGGATCAAGGAAACTCTAGAGAATGCCTTTAAATACAAACAAGTTATATGATACACTAGCAGGAAATCAGAACAAACAAACCCAACCAGATGCTTAACAATTGTAGAAAAGTCTACTTAATATCTCACACACAGTGAGTAAAATAAAAGTGCTATGAATAACTCAGAAATAAGCACAAAACAGGATACTCAATGTTATATATCTCAGATTCGTTAGCTCAGAGCCCTTCCTCCGACTTCCTCCAATTAGCTCAGTGTGAAACTTTGCAAACTGCCTTTTGGAAAATTGCTGTTCGCCCTTGTGCAATACACATATGTAAAGGTAAACCATATATATATATATATATATATATATATATATATATATATATATATATATATATGTATATACATACATATAAAGACTGAAAGACCGACTTTCAGTATTTCAATGCGTAAAGACCGAACACCCACTGTACTGAACTATTACAAAATCAAATGTTACTATAACAGAAATTCATAATACCGAATTTTCAGCAAATGACGTTCAGTTGTGTAATATAACCTCCACCACAACATCACAAACAGCACCTCTCCCTACAACGTAACTAAGCAACTAACCACACACACCAACAAAACCCACAAAACCTATGCATAACTAGGGAGCTTACCCCCTGCACCCCCGCATGTGGGCGGCTGCACCCCCCCAACATCACCGCTACTTATACAGTGGATATAAAAAGTTTACACACCCCTGTTAAAATGCCAGGTTTTTCTGATATAAAAAAATGAGACAAGAATAAATTATTTCAAAACTTTTACCACCTTTAATGTGACCTATATTCAATACAATTCAATTGAAAAACAAATCTGTTAGGGTAAAAAATATAAAAAGTAAAAAATGTACAATAAGCTGGTTGCATAAGTGTGCACACCCTTAAACTAACAGTTTGTTGAAACAGCTTTTGATTTAATTACAGCATTCAGTCTTCTTGGGTACACACATGCCATCAATTAAAGAAACTCTTGTTAACCCCAAATAAAGTTCAGCTTTCCTAATAGGATTTTCCTGACATTTAGTCAGTTGCCTGCTACAGCAAAAGTCATGGTTCTCAGAGAACTTAGAAAGCATCAAAGGGATGTCATTGTTGAAAGGTATCAATCAGGACAAGAGTACAAAAAAAATTCCACAACATTGGCTATACCATGGAACACAGTGAAGACAGTCATCAAAAAGTGGAAATAATATGGGACAACAGTGACGTTACAAAGAACTGGACATCCCTCCAAAACTGATGAAAAGACAAGACAAAAACTGGTCAGGGAGGCTGCCAAGAGACCTACAGCAACACTGAAGGAGCTGCAGGAATTTCTGGTAAGTACTGGTTGTGTACTACATGTGACAACAATCTCACGTATTCTCCATGTCTGGCCTATGGGTAGGGTTGCAAGATGGAAGCTTTTTCTTACACAGAAAAACATCCAGGTCCAGCTAAAATTTACATAACGATACATCAAGTCTCCCAAAAGCATGTGGGAAAATGGGTCTACTTTACTTGACCAAGACGCCAGTTTGTCGACACCCGATAGACCGAGACCAAATGACCGAAAACGGAGGTGATCGGCAAGGTGAAATCCCGATAGGCGAAAGACCGACATGGTGAACGTGTGAGCATGACTCGGTAAGTGCGTGATAATGAGGGATTTAGGGTTAGGGAGCTGACAGGTAAGTGTGCGATAGTGAGGGATTTAGTGTTAGGGTGCGGGAAAGGTGAGTGTGTGGTAGTGTAACACTTAGGGTTAGGGTGCGGGTAAGGTAAGTGTGTGATAGTGATGGACTGTAGTTTTAGGGGCGGGTTAAGTGAGTTAGGGTTAGGGTGCGGGTAGGATGAGTGTGTGATAGTGACGGGCTTTATGTTTAAGGGTGGGTTAAGTGAGTTAGGGTTAGTGTGCAGGTAGGGTAAGTGTGCGATAGTGACAGACTTTATGTTTAAGGGTGGGTTAAGTGAGTTAGGGTTAGGGTGCAGGTAGGTTAAGTGTGCGATAGTGATGGACTTTAGGTTTAGGGGTGGGTTAAGTGAGTTAGGGTTAGGGAGCGGGTAGGGTAAGTGTGCGCTAGTGTCAGACCTTAGGGTTAGGGTTTGGGTTAAGGTTAGTGGATATATAGCTGTGTGTAATGTGTAGTTTACGTTTTGTGTGTCGGTGTTATGGTGTTCAAGTTTTGTGAGTTGTCGGTATTGTGTGTTTTCGGTCGTTTGGTCTCGGTCTTTTGAGTGTCGGTGAACTGGCGTCTTGGTCAAGTAAAGTAGACCCGGGAAAATGTATTATGGTCTTATGAGACCAAGGTTGAACTTTTTGGCCACAATTCCAAAAGCTATGTTTGGCACAAAGACAACACTTTGCATCACCAAAATAACACCGTCCCCATGGTGAAGAATGGTGGTGGCAGTTATCGTGCTTTGGGGTTGCTTTTCTTTAGCTGGAACTGGGGCTTTAGTCAAAGTGGAGGGAATTATGAACAGTTCCAAGTACCAGTCACTGCTGGCCAAAAACCTTCAGGTCTCTGCTAGAAAGCTGAAGATGAAGAGGAATTTCACCTTTCAGCAAGACAGTGAATCCAAGCATACATCCAAATTAACAAAATAATTGCTCCACTAGAAGAAAATTAAAGTTTTGGAATGGCCCAGCTAGAGCCCAGACCTAAATCCAATAGAAAATCTGTGGGGGTGACCTGAAGAGGGCTGTGCAAAAGACATGCTCTCACAATCTGACAGATTTGCAGTTCTTTTGCAGGGAAAAGTGGGCAAATATTGCCAAGTCAAGATCTGCCATGCTGATAGGCTCCTACCCAAGAAGATTAAATGCTGTAATTAAATCAAAAGGTGCTTCAACAAAGTGTTAGTTTATTGATGTGCACACTTATGCAACCAGCTTATTGTATGTTTTTTTATTTTTTTATAATTTTTGCCTTAACAGATTTGTTTGTTTTTCAATTGAATCGTACAGGTTACAGGTCATATCAAAGGTGGGAAAATTTTGAAATGATTTTATGTGGTCCTATTTTTTTATATCACAGAAACCTGGCATTTTAACAGGCATGTGTAAACTTTTTATATCCACTGTATATACCAACTCCGAGGTTGCACTACCATGAAATACACAAAAAAACTACCTTTATGCACCCTACACTTACTCCACACAGAATCACACATACACGCAAAAAACCTACATACTACATATTCAAAACACACTGCCTTCAACACACACACACACACACACACACACACACACACACACACACACACACACACACACACACACACACACACACACACACACACACACCTATCTAACCCATCCAACACCCCAAATTTCCCACACAACAAAAAACAAAAATAATACCTAAAACCCTTAAAGACTTACAACCTACCTGAATATCCATACACAACCACACATCATCTGCCATGTATAACTCCCAGACCACAAAGCACCGCAAACACAAACCACACCACACCAAAAGCAGATTTGGTAATCTAAAACTCAGTAAAGTGCAGTTTCAAATAACCGTACTTTAGATATATATATATATATATATATAGAGAGAGAGAGAGAGAGATAGAGATATAGAGATATATTTACCAATCGTTTAGCATAGCTTTGTATTGTACATGAGAGGTGAGACAGTCAATTGACATATGCTTGTAACATCATCATATCAATATGTGAGCCTCCATATAAAGTATAACATTTGCATATCACACTGTCTTGCAGATGTCAATTAGAATTAGGGAAGATAATTTCTCACACAGAGAGAACAAAATTGTAGTCAAGGTTTCTCCCTAGCATGATTGCAACTTTCTTGGATGGATAGGCAATACTGCCTGGAGGAATGAAGTGTGAACAGACCTTCCAAACATGACCAATGCTTTGGGAAGTCACAATAGATCCAGTCAGGCCTGTCAGTGATGCTAGTCTGGTGCAATCTGCAGTGCAGCCTATAGACTGCTGCTATGAGAGTGTGAGGAATGCCATGGAAGTGGGCCACACTTGTCTCCCCAAAAAGTGTAACTGGCCTCAGATCAAATGATCAGGACATATGTTGCCCTCATGCTTAGTATTGACAGGTGTGGCTTCTGATTACATCATAGCTTTTGTCCTGTACTTACTGACTAGTAGTCCCTCAGGTGTTTCACAATGTTGCAAAGCAGTCCTCATACCACTTTCCCTTCATATTGCAGCTTCATGGACACTACCAGAGTGTTTCACCATGATATTAGTAATGAGGGATCTGCTGATCACACCACCTGCACTCCTTTCTTTTGATGTACAGTTCTGCATCAGGTACAACAGGTGTTTTTAAATGGAAAGGAGTTGCAGCCCATTGCACCAAGGATCCAGGGGGGAATTGGCTGTAGCACAGAATTGTTGCATGGTAGTTCTTTAATCCATGACCATTGCTGGGAAGTGGATGCAATCATCCACCTTGTTGCACATTGCTTCCAGGAAATGCAAGAGAGTTTGAATGTCAGCTGGCTGGGATACTCATATGGCATCTCCCTTATGCTGCTGAAATGTTCCAGAGGCCAGTATACCTAGACTCAGACAAAGTTTTATTAACGAGTGTAAAAGTAAAAAAAAAAAACACATAAAAAAGTTTGTGTGTGTGTGTCTGTGTGTGTGTGTGTGTGTGTGTGTGTGTGTGTGTGTGTGTGTGTGTGTGTGTGTGTGTGTGTGTGTGTGTGTGTGTGTGTGTGTATTTATAAATGTGAAGAGTGAAAGTGATTGAGCAGAAGCAGAAGCATGTAAGCGGTTTTTATATCTCTCAACCTCTTAGCTAAAGGGATCACTGGGGGAAATGTTTCATTTAATGTTCATTACATGCTTGGGCCTACATGGACAGACTACGGAATCTGTATTTGGGAGAAGTGGTTCATTTGATCTTTGTAAAAGTGATTGTCCCAGGATCATTGGGGGAAGTGTTCCATTTGATGACGCTTGACTGCTTATGGAGAGATGGACAGACCACTCAAGGGATCATGGGGAAATGTTTCATCTGGTGTCAGTGAAGTGCTTGTGCAGACAGGGACAAACTGCTAAATGGATGACTGGAGGAAATGTTTCATTTGGCATTAATGAAGGGGTAAAGCATGTTTTAGATCACTTATAGAGAATGTTATACCTGTCATGGGACTATGAATGAAATCAGTACTTTACTTAGCTTATTCTGGAGGACCAGAATCTTCATATCAGCTAAATAAGGTTCATAGGTAGGTACTAGGCTATCTGCCCGAGGGCATTTATAAGCCTAGCCAGTGTGTGTCAGCTTTCACTGCCCCATTGATTAATTAACTGAGCCTCTGTCAAGCAGAGCCAATGAAGTGATCCCAGGGGTGTATTTTCTGTTACCCATCCACTCGTCAAGATTTCTCTTGAAGAGTGTTAGTGAGAGGCTCTGCCTAATGTAGTTAGGAATTTTGTTCCAAAGCACGGGGAGTCTCTGTGACAGGACTCTATCCCTCCAACATGGTCTAGTTATTGTTCTGGCGAGGTTTAGCTCACTAGAGCGAGGGGCTCGCAGTGACTTGGATTTCTTTAAGTGGAGCATGTCCATCAATTCTGAGTTGGACATGGCTTTGTAAGTCAGGCAGACATCACCTCTGACTAAGCGATATGCCACTGAGTACAGCTGGAGTTTTTCCAGTCGGGCTGCATAGGACATATGTTTGAGGCCAGTAATCCTCTTGGTGAGGTACTTTTGTGGTCTTTCCAGCTGTTGGAAGTGTCTTGTGAGGTACATTTCAAACGGGGCATTGTACTCTATGATGGGTATGATGACTGATGAGTAGAGGGGCACTATAACCTCTTTATTTCTAGATGCGAACCCTTTAGTAATTAGATGGGCTACATAGAAGGATTTCCTAACTATTTGGCAATATGATTGTGAAAGGAGAGATTACTATCTTCCTGGGTCCCTAGATCTCTTATTACCTCTTCTGTATTAAGGGGGCTGCCACCTATGTGGTAATTCATGGCTGTTTTGTTTTTCCCAAAAGGGATGACTATGCATTTTTTGGCATTTAGCTTGAGACCACTTTGACACTAGGTGTCCATCTCAGTAAGGCCCTTTTGGAGAATGTCCGTGTCAGCCAGAGTCAATTATGGCTCCCAGTTTGCAGTCATCGGCGAACTTGGTTAGCCATAGTCCTCCTATGTTTGGCTGTACTTCTGAGAAGTATATACCGAACAGTAGGGGTCACAGGACCAATCCTTGTGAGACACCACTTGTGACTGGTTTAGAGTCCGACCTGGGGCCCACTATTCTTACCATATGAGTTCTGTCTGTAAGCCAGTTGGCAGCCCATCTCATGACATAGGGGGTAATGTTCAGGCTGGTGAGTTTTTCTATAATTCCCGAATGGGGAATGGTGTCAAAAGCCTTGGAGAGGTCAAGGTAGGCTGTGTGAACTACCTTCCCCTCATCTATGGCTTTGGTGACTGTCTCGAAGAAGTCAACCAAGTTTAGTAGGCATGATCTGCCCTTAACAAAGTCGAACTGGGTCGGGTCAAGTGTTTGGAGGTTCCCAATGTCTTTGTTAATGAGGTCCATGATGATGCGCTTCATAGCCTTGCAGACCAGGCTAGTCAGGCTTTTGGGGCCATAGTTACCATGGTCAGTTGTAGCCCCTCCTTTGTGGAGCAGAATAACCATTGCTGTGCACCATTCTATGGGCACGTAGCCTGTGGAGAGGCAGAGGTTGAACAGTGTGTTTAGGTGGGGGGGTTAGTTCATTACGTAGTTTGTGCAAGATGCAGCCTGGGACACCATCTGGCCCCATTGATGCTGTGCTTTTGAAAGGGCTGTTTTCACCTGTGCGTCTCTGCTTTCCGGGACACTACACTTTTCCTGTATTGTTGTGGGCCCTTTTGGGGGTGAGAGGGGGGTGAAGTTTACACTGAATCTATCTGCCAGGATGTTGGCAATATCAGTGGATTCAGTATATTTTGTGCTATTTTGCACTAGCTCAGAGCATATCTGCGAGTTGCCACTTAGATTATTGACATAGCTAAAGAAGGCTTTGTGGTTATCTTTCGAATCCTTGGCTATTTCTCTTTCGAAGTTAGCCTTGGAGGATTTTATGAGGGGCCTTAGTTTCTTACTGATACTGATCAGGCATGTCTTTCCTTCTTGGGATTTGCTTTTTATCTGAACTAGTTTCCTCCTTCTATTGTATAGCCTGTTTATGGCAGGGGTCCCACCAGACTGGTTTCCTTCTCTTAGGGGAGTGAGTCTTGGTTTTGCTAGGGGTGGCATGATCCATGCATCCTTGTAGTTTCTCATAGAGTGCATTTGTAAAGATTCCTGCATCTTGGACAATGTTATCCTTTAGCGTGGGGGCTGTGAAACTTACCATCTCTGTCTTAAGTAAGGTGAAGTTTGCTACAGAAAAGTTTTTCATTGTGGTTTCCTTGGTTGGAGGTGGTGGTGTGATGTGGACATCCAGAGTGATTAGTTTATGGTCTGATCTAACCAGTGACGGGTTGACCTCCGGTGTGGAACACCTGTTGCCCATGCTGGTGATGACCAGGTCCATTATGTTTTCACTTCTGGTAGGGGAGTTTACCAGCTGATCCAGGGCATTTGAGTTGATAAATTCCAGGAAGTGCTGGACCTGGGAGTTTGTACTTGAGTAGTTTTCTCAGTTAATGGTAGGTTAATTGAAATCACCCAATATCAGGGTGTTCGGTAGAACCTTCATGTTTTCCAGTGTCTCCAGAAAGGCAGAGTGGTGGCCCTGGGTCATGGAGGGTGATCTGTAGCAGGCCACAATTTGTATTGCAGATTTGCCTGATGTTAGTTGCACATGGATGATCTCAGAGGTATCATGCTGCGCCACTAACCTGGAGGTGTAGGTATCCTTGATGAATATGGATACACCCCCTCCTTTTGTGTTTCGATCCATGTTCTGTGGCTGAAATGTGTGGTATGAGTTGTAGCCCGGTAGTGCTGGTGTGCTCTCTGGAGCCTTGAACCAGGTTTCAGTTACTGCAAGGGTGTCAACGTTCTCCATACTGAGGAGTGCTTTGAGTGCATGCATTTTGAGATTTAAACTCCTGGCATTGAGTAGCATAACCCTCATTTTTTTTATTTGTGCTGTTTATGGAGGTGGGTTTGACTTTTGAGCCTTGCCTAAAAAAGGCACTATGGAGGCAGCAAGAGCCTTGGCCAGTATTCGAAAGCCTAGGGGTGACAGGTGTAAGCCATCTCTTGCAAAGCAATGAGACCTGTCGAGCATGTCATCCCAGGCTGGCAGACACTTGATCCCCTTTGAATAACACCAGAAGCTTAGCCAATTGTTGAAATTGATCATTTTTTCTTTATACTGCTGTATCATTCTTGGTGAGGGCAGGATGCTACTCAGGGTCAGGGTCATACCCACCCGGGTTACATGATCAGAGAGCTCTTCCATGTCTCTTTTCATGTAGTCCAGGGAGGTATGTCTCAGGTCATTCACACCGACATGAACAATAACAGAGTCATATTTGTATTTGTTCTGGAGTGACCTGAGTGCTTGTGTTATGTGGTGGATTCTGGCTCCCGACTGGCAGCTAACAGTAACCTTCTCCTTGTCCAGCCTAGTGAGTGGGATATCAGTGTGTCTTACTATAGAGTTGCCTATTACCAGTGTGTTAGGTATGTTATTTCACCTTAAGGGCTGTGATTGTGTGGCACACTGATTTTGTGTTTTATGTGTTGTCTGCTTTGTGACGGGAGGTGCAGGTTTTTTGGGTGTCTGCTTTGGAGGTCTGTGATGCTTTTGCACGTTTTTATTTAGAGCCTGCGAGTATGATTTCATGTATTTATGTGTATTTTTTCCAGTGCTGGTTTAGTAGGTCTATGTGAGGTTGGAGGTGTGGTGTAAGCGTTAACCTTCTCCTCATGACTGCCTGTTCCAGTCTTGGGTGGCGAGAGCTTAGCCTCCAATTTAGTTATATAATTGCTTCTCTCGCATATGTTAATGTTTTGTGGTAGGAGGAAAGGGTTGCCTGTGTACATGAGGCAGTTGTAACATTGCCTCAGGATACCCAGGTTCACCAGCTGGACTGGAGAGTATACCTGAAGTTGCCCTTTGGTCATGCCTGAATAGTAGGGTGAGCTGCTTAGTCGCTTGGTTGGTGAGGGGTGAATAATGAGCCTTGCCCTGCTGGAAAATCAAGTGTCGGGGTATATTAGTGCTTGCTATTAGGTCTGAACAAGTGCTGGACTATAGGATGCTTTATAAGTGTTTAGGTTGAGAGTTAGACTACTTTCAAGAGAAAAACTGAAGAGGAGACTTGGTGGAGCCAGGATAAATTTAGCCCTAGCTAACCGGCGCTGCCCGGGCGTGCAAAACCTTGCAAACACGGTTTTTACAGCAGGGAGATGAAAGAAATAGAAATTAGCCTAAAAATGGCCTATAAACTACTAACTTCTGGGCTGGAACCACTCCTCCAGGGACAGATGGCTGCTCAAAGCTCCCTCTCTCACAGGTGAACAGAGAAACCTCCCTCTATCCAAGTAAGCTATGGGCAACTCAGAAAATTGTAACACAGCCCTGAATTCAGCATTAGCCTGAAAAATGGACTATACTAGCTTAGAAAGGTGGGGAAAGGAATTTTTTCATAGGTTCATAGGTTCATAGGTTCATACTAGGCTATCTGCCCGAGGGCATTTACAAGCCTAGCCCATTGTTTTGTGGCTTACGCCACCCCTTTAGTATGGGGAACTATACCCATTATTTTGCTGTGCCTCTGTCGAGCAGTGACACTGAGGTAATCCCTGGGGTATATCTGCGATCTCCCATCCATTGGTCAAGATTTCTCTTGAACAAGGCCAGCGAGGTGCTCTGCCTCACATGTACCGGGATTTTGTTCCACAGCATAGGGAGTCTTTGGGTGATGAATCTATCCCTCCAGCACGTCCTATTAATAGCCGTGTCAAGGTTTAAGTCTCCGCCCTTGTGGCTCTGATGGATCTAGATTTTTGAGGTGAAGCATATTCATCAAATCTGGGTTTGACATGGCCTTGTATGTTAGGCAAAGGTCACCTCTGAGCAAGCGGTGCGACTGAATAGAGCTGGAGTTCTTTCAGTCGGGCAGCATAGGACAGATTTTTGAGACCCTTTATCCTTTTGGTGAGGAACTTTGTGGCCTCTCCAGCTGCTGCAAGTGTCGGGTCAGATACATTCCGAATGGGGCATTGTACTCAATCATTGGTCTGATGAGTGATGAGTAAAGGGAGACTATGACCTCCCTTGATCTAGATGAGAATCCCTTCATGATAAGGTGGGCAATGTAGAAGGTCTTCCTAACTACTTTAGCTACATGGGTGTCGAATGACAGACTACTATCAACCTGGGTCCCCAGGTCCCTGATAACTTCTTCTGTGCTCAGTGGATTACCACCTATTTGGTAGCTAGGGGTAGCCTTGTTTTTCCCGAAGGGTATGACTATGCATTTTTTGGCATTTAACTTTAGGCCGTGGCTCTGGCACCAGTTATCCGTTTCTGTGAGACCCTTCTGAAGGATATCTGTGTCAGATGTGTTTTCTACTATGGCGCCCAGTTTGCAGTCATCTGCAAACTTTGTCAGCCATAACCCTCCTGTGTTTGCTTGTACTTCGGAAAAGTAGATGCCAAACAAGAGTGGGCCCAGGACTGAGCCCTGTGGGACACCACTTGTGACAGGCTTTGAGTCTGACATGGCGCCAGCAGCTCTGACCCTGTGGGTTCTGTCACTCAGCCAGTTTGCAACCCATCTTGTGATGTATGGGTTGACATTTAAGCTGATGAGTTTTTCAATGATACCCGAATGGGGTATTGTATCGAAGGCCTTAGCCAGATCGAGGTAGGCTGTATGGACTGCCTTTCCCTCATCAATGGCTTTGGTGACTGTTTCAAAAAGTCAACCAAGTTTAAAAGGCATGATCTGCCTTTGACAAAGCCAAACTGGGTTGGATCCAAAGTCTGCAAATTCCCTATGTCTTTATTTATGAGGTCCATTATGATCCTCTCCATGGCTTTGCAGATAAGGCTTGTCAAGCTAATGGGCGGTAATTTCCAGGGTCGGTGGAGGCACCGCCTTTGTGAAGTGGTACCACAGTTGCAGTGCGCCACTCCTGGGTACGTATCCAGAGGTAAGACTTTGATTAAACAGCTGTCCTAGCTGTGGGTTTAATTCCTCATTGAGTTCATGGAGCACACAGCCGGGGACACCATCAGGTCCCATGGATGCTGTGTTTTTGCTTTGGAGAGAGCAGTTCTCACTTGGGCGCTGGAGATGTTTGGGGGCTGCAATCGTTTGGTATAGATATCTCTCCTTTTGGGGGAGGGGAGAAGTTTGCACTGAACCTGTCAGCCAGTATGTTGGCAATGTCTGTAGGATCAGTAATCTTCACATCATTTTGAACTAGCTCTGAGCATATCTGGGAGTTTCCTCCCAGGTTTCTAACATAGCTAAAGAAGGCCTTATGATTGTCTTTTGAGTCTTTAGCTATTTTTCTCGAAATTTGCTTTGGATGATTTTATGAGAGCTCTTAGTTTTTACTTATAGTGATCAAGGGTGTCTTACCTTTTAAGGATTTTGCTCTATCTTGTAGTAGCTTCCTCCTTTTGTTGTAGAGTTTGTTTATGGCTGGGGTCCACCAGACTGGACGCTTGCCTTTGGTACAAAGAGTCTTTGTTTTGCTTGGGATTGCCTTATCCATGCAGTCCTGCAGGTGCTGGTAGAAGGCATTTGTAAGTGATTCAGCGGCTTGAGTACTGTTTTCCGCCGCTCGGGGGCCTTAAAGGAGACCACACTAGTCTTTAGAAGTGTGAAGTCGGCTTTTGAGAAGTTCTTTACTGTGGTCTTTTTATTTCAGGTGGGGTGGGATGAGGAACTTCAGCGAGATTAGTTTGTGGTCTGATCTCACCAGTGAGGGTACACCTCCGTGTTGAACATTGTGCTCCCATGTTCGTGATGATGAGATCAAGTATGTTATCTCCTCTTGTGGGGATGGTGACTAGTTGTTCCATGGCATTTGAGTTTATGAATTCCAGGAACTTTTGGGCTAGGGTGTTTGGGCTTGAGTAGTGTTCCCAGTCTATATTAGGGTAATTGAAGTCACCTAGTATGATGGTGTTTGGTGATACATTTATCCCCTGTAGTGTTTTCAGGAAGGCCATGTGAGGTTCCTGAGTTTGTGAGGGTGACCTGTAACATGCTACAATTTGCAGAGCAGTCTTGCCTATGGTTAATTGCACCTGGATGGTCTCCGATGCATCGTGCGTTGCCACCAGTCTTGAGGTGTGGGTGTCCTTGATGAATATGGATACCCCCCCTCCTTTCTTGGTATTGTCCAGATTTTGGGGCCGGAACGCATGATATGAGGTAAAACCTGATAGCGCTGGGGTGCTCTCAGGAGCCTTGAACCAGGTTTCTGTCACAGCACAGACATCGATGTTCTCCATACTGAGAAGGGCCTCGAGTGCGTGCATTTTGAGATTTAGACTTCTGGCATTGAGCAGCATTACCCTTAGTTTTTTTCCTTTTTGTGTTCTAGGGTGGTAGGTTTAGAATTTGAGCCTTGCCTAAAAAGGCACTATGGGGTGGCAAGAGCCTTTGCCAATATCCGAATCCCAGGGTGACAGGTGCAAGCCGTCCCTTGCGAAGCAGTGTGGCTTGTCCAGCATGTCATCCCAGGCAGACAGACACTGGATCCCCTTTGAATGACACCAGTGTTTAAGCCAATTGTTAAAGCTGATCATCTTATCTCTGTATTGTGGCATCATTCTTGGTGAAGGTAGGATACTGCTCAAGGTCAGGGTCATACCTGTCTGGGCTACATAATCAGAGAGCTCCTCAATGTCTCTTTTCATGTAGTCCAAGGAGGTACGTCTCAGGTCGTTTACACCAGCGTGGACAATGACTGAATCATATTTGTACCTGCTGTTGAGAGATCTGAGTGCTTGTGTTATGTGGCGGATTCTAGCGCCCGACAGGCAGCTTACTGTGACCTTCTCCTTACTCAGTCTGGTGAGCGGGACGTCAGTGTGTCTGACTATGGAGTCACCAATGACTAGTGTGTCTGGCATTGTGTTTGGCCTTAAGGGCTGTGACTGTTTGACACTCTGACTATGAGGTCTATGTGTTGCAGGTGTTGTGTTCTGAGGTGGTGGTTGTTTGGGTGTCTGCTTTGGTGGCCTCTGCTGTTTTGGTAGATTTTTGATCAGAGCCTCGAGTATGTCTTTGTGTGTTTATGTGTATGATTTGAGGTTGTAATGGTAATATGTGAGACTGGGTCTATAGTGTGTGTGGTAACCTTCTTCTCCTGACTGGTCTTGCCAGTCCTATGTTGAGAGAGCTCAGCCTCCAGTTTGGCCGTATAGTTGCATCTCTCGCATGTATTTGTGTTTTGTGGGAGGAGGAGAGGGTTGTCTGTGTACATGAGGCAATTGTAACATTGCCTCAATATTCCCAGGTTCACCAGCTGAGCAGGAGAGGACACTAGCAACTGATCCCTCGACATGCTAGAAGGAATAGACAAAAAACTTTAAAAAGATTCCGGGGACGTGGGTGACCGAGAAATGGGGTTGCCTTTTTGGGGTACTATCTATGACAAGAGTGCCGTATCAAGGTAATAAGTACTGTAGGAGCAAGTGCTACGTTTAACAGATAGAGAATAGTCTACTTGGAGTCAAGTAGAGATGATCTTTTTAATTATAGGATACGCTGATTAGATCAGTAGTATAGTTAGAGGAAGGTAGTTTTAAGGGAAAATTTGAAGAGTGGACTTTAGGTAGCCCGAATAGTTTAAACCTGCTTAACTGGCGCTGCCCTAGTGTGCGACAGTAGCAACTCCACGCTAAATCGGGCTAAATCGCGCTAAAGCGTGCTTTATAGCAGGGGGCTGGAAAAGACAGGAAATGACCCAAATTGGCCAACAAACCACAAGTCACTGCCCTAAACCACTCCTCTGAGGACAAATGAAGGAGTTATGGAAATGACCCCTAGTGGCCAATAAAACTACAGTTTCAAGTCAGTAACCACCTCTCCGGGGCAGGAAGCTGCTCAATGTTAGTCACTGCCACTGATAAACACAGAGACCCTCCTTCAGCCCAAGCAAAATGGCCTCACAGAAACTTTCAAACAGTTCAGGAACAGCAAGCCTGTAACTGAACTTTTAACTCTCAGAAAAGTGGGAAAAAGCAAGATTTTTGTTTTGTTTTTGTTTTTTACAGAGATAGCAGAGGTTCACAAGTAATATCAAGTTATAACAGTGCAGTAAATGACCCCACACAAGAGTGCTAGGTCAAGGACAGAAAATATGCAAGTTTTAAGAAAAAAACAATTTAAAATTAAGTGCAAACAGGAAATTCAGCAAACAGCTTTTGGTTGTGCTCTAAATACAGCTACTAATACAGTTTTTAAATAAGGCAAAAACAGTAAAAATACACTTAAAACAGCTTTAGATGACTACAAGCAATCAGAAAAGGCTTTTAAACAAATTACACAATTAACCAGTAAAAATATCTCAAAACTGAGCCCTATTCCTATAGTCTTCAATCAGACAAGTTCTAACTGCACACTCCTGCCACTGGGGTGCAGGGGAACCTTCTCCAAAAAAGAAGGCCTGGATTAGTGCTCAAGTTATACAAACAAAGCTAGATTCAGCAGGCCTGGATCTAGTCTATGCTACAGCAAACAAGGTGCACCAATTTCAGTAAGAAACAGTTCAAATATGCAGGCAATATAAGCCTTTAACCAGAAATTCCCAGCTCAGAAGGGCAAAATCCAGCCTCTCCTCCCACAGGAGTGCAGACCACAAACCTTCTTAATGTAAAATAACTGTCTTGAAGCCCAAGTGTTTAAACCAAATGGCTTAGAATGATAGTTACACCTAGCAGTAATAAATACAATTGAAAACTTTTAAGATGACGCAAAAGCAAAATAAAGTAGGAAGAAACACAAATACAGTAAACGCAGATGAAAAAAGTGCAATTTTTTTTTTTTGAGTGAGCAAATGAGATGGGTCCAGGAGGAGTATCCAAATGCAAATTTACAAGAGGGACGGGCAGTTTAAAAGCCACCAAGATCAACACCAAAACAAAAGCCTGGAGGGTGGATGAGGAACAAACTGAAAAAACAGAGCCACAACTTCCAGCTAGATAGTATTCAATGCAACACAAATAAATCAATTTAAATGCTGTATTATTTGAAAAAAGTGCAGATAAAGATTTACTTAAAATTCACTTATACGTCCAGTTGATTTGTAATTTATATCCAAAATAGCAGTCATGAAGCACTCAACATTACCACCTTGCATTACTTATGTTCCCAGTTCAGTTCTAAACAATGGCACTTTATCTGAATCTGTAAGATCTGCCTGTGAATTTTCTCCCACATCCAATAACATAATGTGTGGTGAAATTATACTTCTTCACTTGCCGTTATGATATTGTGTGTCCACGTGTCTGGCAGTTCATTGGAGCCCTCTTCAGGATAAACTACAAATCTACTATGCCTCTGCAATGAGGCTAAGTGGGTAACTGAGGAAATAATGAATGATTTTTGGTAGTGTGGCATATATGACCTCCTCTCAGTACAGGAAGCATCACTTTTGGTTTACACTACACTTTTTTTCCCACATGAAACATGATTTCGGAGCGCCTTAGGTAAAAGAAAACTTTCCCAAATGAAAATAAATAGCTTTAGGTAAACTGTAGGGCATGGTTGTTAAGGTACAGGGAGACATTTATATCCTGGTCTTACACTGGATTCATTATCCAGACATCCTCTCCAATTCATAGTTAAGTACTAGGTGAGCAGTTAGGATAGGAGGAGATGAGATAACAATGGTGATGTATAACCAATCTACGGGAAATTCCCCAGGAATGGATGGTATTCATGTGGAAGTTTGGAATATGAAGGGAAAAAACTGATAAAGGTATGGAAGGTTTTGTTTAACAGTATTTTAATAGGAGGAGAAGTACCAGCATCCTGGAAGAAAGCAGTGGTAGCTGTAATACCTAAAGAGGGTAAAGAGCCATCAGATCCAGCTTCAAATGGGTCCTTTTCAAACCATGACTATAAAGTGTTTATGTCTATAATAGCTAAAGGAATGGCAAATGTGATCCTGAAAATTGATAGAAATGGATCAAAATTGTGGTTTTGTGGAGGGGAGGCAAAGTTTTGACAACATTAAGTGAACACTGATGATCCAGAGGAAAGCTGAATGTAAGAAATGCCACTGTTGTTGATCTTGATACAGACAAAGCATTTGACAGAGTAGGGTTGGAATTTAGGAGCAGGGCAATGGAAGCATTTTCATTCCCTGAAAAAAATCATAAGGTTGATTAGGAGGATGTATGAGGGATCACTGGTGAAAACTAAAGTGGGCGGGGGGGGGGTCCTCCCTGATAATCACTGCTTAAGCAGAAAAAAAAGACAGGGGCGTCCTTTCTCCCCTTTGCTATTTGCATTATATTTAGAACCATTGGCAAAGAAAATAAGGGACTCAGAACTTCTAGGATATAATTGGCAAGGTAGTCAAGAAATAGTGAATTTTGAACAGGACAAAATTATGCATAACAGAATGGGATAACACTGCAGAGAGAAGACTCAGAAATGAACTGCAGATGTGCAATGCAAGGTATGAAAGCATAACTCATTGGAATCTCACTGAATAAACTGCAGACATGCAGTGCAGGGTAAGAAAGCATCAGTCATGGGAATTTCATTGTTTGAAAGAACTGCAGACATGCAATGCAAGGTATGAACGCATAACTACTGACAATCTCGCTGTTTGAATGAACTGCAGACGTGCAGTGCAGGGTAGGAAAGAATCACTCATGGGAATCTCATTGTTTGAATGAACTGCAGACATGCAGAACAGGGTATGAAAGCATCACTCATGGGAATCTCACTGTTTGAATGAACTGAAGGTATGCAATGCAAGGTATGAGCACATCGCTCATGGGAATTTCAATGTTTGAATGAACTTCAGACATGCAATACAAAGGTATGGGTGCATCACTCATGGTAATCTCACAATTTCAATGAACTGCAGACATGAAATGCAGGGTATGAAAGCATCACATGGGAATCTCACTGTATGAATGAATTGCAGACATGCAATGCAAGCTATGAAAGCATCACTCATGGGTATCTCACTGTTTAAATGAACTGCAGACAAGAAATGCAAGTTATGAAAGCACCACTCTTGGAAATCTCACTGTTTGAATGAACTACAGACATGCAATACAAGGTATGAAAGAATCACAGATGGGAATCTCACTGTTTGAATGAACTGCAGATATGCAATGCAGGGTACGAAAGCATCACATGGGAATCTCACTGTTTGAATGAACTACAGACATGCAATGTAAGGTATGAAAGCATCATTCATGGGAATCTCACTGTTTAAATGAACTGCAAACATGAAATGCAAGGTAAGAAAGCACCACTCATGGGAATCTCACTGTTTGAATGAACTGCAGACATGCAATCCATGGTATGAAAGCATCACTCGTGGGAATTTCACTGTTTGAATGAACTGCATACATGCAGTGCAAGGGTATGAAAGCATCACTCATGGGAATCTGACTGTTTGAATGAACTGCAGACATGTAATACAGGGTATGAAAGTATCACATGGGAATCTGACTGAATGAACTACAGACATGCAATGCAAGCTATGAAAGCATCACTTGTGGGTATCTCACAGTTTGAATGAATTGCAGATATGCAATGCAGGGTATGAAAGCTCACCCATGGGAATCTCACTGAATTAATTGCAGACATGCAGTGCAATGGTATGATGGCATTACATGGGAATCTAACTGTTTGAATGAACTACAGACATGCAATGCAAGGTATGAGCGCATCACTCATGTGAATCTCACTGTTTAAATGAAGTGCAGACATGCAATGCAAGGTAAGAAAGCACCACTCATGGGAATCTCACTGTTTGAATGAACTGCAGACATGCAATGCAAGCTATGAAAGCATCACTAGTGGGATTCTCACAATTTGAATGAACTGCAGACATGCAATGCAAGGTATGAGCGCATCACTCATGGGAATCTCACAGTTTGACAGAACTGCAGACATGCAATGTAAGGTATGAAAGCATCACATGGGAGTCTCACTGTTTGAATGAACTGCAGACATGCAATGCAAGGTATGAAAGCATCACTGATGGAAATCTCACTGTTTTAATGAACTGCAGACATGCAATTCAAGGAATGAAAGCCTCACTCATGGGAATCTTACTGTTTGAATGAACTGCAGACATGCAATGCAAGGTACGAAAGCAAAACTCATGGGATTCTCACAGTTTGAATGAACTGCAGGCATGCAATGCAGGGAATAAAAGCATCACTCATGGGAGTTTCACTGTTTGAATGAACTGCAGACATGCAATACAAGGTATGAAAGCATCACTTGTGGGAATCTCACTGTTTGAATGAACTGCATACATGCAGTGCAAGGGTATAAAGGCATTACATGGGAATCTCACTGTTTGAATGAACTGCAGACATGCAATGCAAGGTAGGAAAGCATCACTCATGGGAATATAACTGTTTGAATGAACTGAAAATGTGCAATACAAGGTATGAAAGCATCACATGGGAATCTCACTGTTTGAATCAACTGCAGACATGCAATACAAGGTATGAAAGCATCACCCATGGGAATGTCACTGTTTGAATGAATTATAGACATGCATTGCAAGGTACGAAAGCATCACTCATGAGAATCTCACTGTTTTAATGAACTGCAGACATGCAATGCAACATATGAAAGCATCACATGGGAATCCCAATGTCTGAATGAACTGCAGATATGCATTACAAGCTATGAAAGCATCACCCATGGGAATCTCACTGTTTGAATGCACTGCAGACATGCAATACAAGATACGAAAGCATCATTCATGGAAATCTCACTGTTTGAATAAACTGTAGACATGAATTACAAGGTATGAAAGCATCACTCATGTGAATCTCACAGTTTGAATGAACTGCAGACGTGCAATGCATGGTATGAAAGCATCACTCATGGGAATCTCACAGTTTGAATGAACTTCAGATGTGCGATACAAGGTATGAAAGTATCACTCATGGGAATCTCGCTGTTTCAATGAACTGCAGACATGCAGTGCAAGGGTATAAAGGTGTTGCATGCGAATCTCACTGTTTGAATGAACTGCAGACATGCAATGCAAGGTGTTGGGATGGTGGCATAATGGTTAAGGTGTTTGCCTTATAAACCCAAGGTGCAGGGTTTAAATCTCACAAGGGATAATTGGCTAGGCTTAAAATGGCTCGCAAGGGCAGTTAGCCTAGTACAAATCTATGAACCTATTAACCTATGAGCGCATCACTCATGGAAATCCCACTGTTTGAATGAACTGCAGACTTGCAATGCAAGGTATGAGTGCATCGCTCATGGGAATCTCACTGTTTGAATGAACTGAAGACATGCAGTACAGGGTATGAAAGCATTAATCATGGGAATCTCACTATATGAATGAACTGCAGACATGAAATACTAGGTATGAAAGCATCATTCATGGGAATCTCACTGTTTGAATGAACTGCAGACATGAAATACTAGGTATAAAAGCATCATTCATGGGAATCTCACTGTTTGAATGATCTGCAGATATGCAATGTAAGGTATGAAGGCATCAATCATGGGGAATCCCACTGTTTGAATAAATTGCAGACATGCAATACAAGGTATGAAAACATTACTCACGGAAATCTCACTGTTTTAATGAACTGCAGACATGCAATTCAAGGAATGAAAGCCTCACTCATGGGAATCTCAATGTTTGAATGAACTGCAGACATACAATGCAAGGTACGAAAACATAACTCATGGGTTTCTCACAGCTTGAATGAACTGCAGACATGCAATGCAGTGAATAAAAGCATCACTTATGGGACTTTCACTGTTTGAATGAACTGCATACATGCAGTGCAAGGATATAAAGGCATTACATGGGAATCTCACATTTTGAATCAAGTACAGACATGCAATGTAAGGTATAAAAGTATAACTCATGAAAATGTTACTGTTTTAATGAACTGCAGACATGCAATGCAAGGAATAAAAGCCTCATTCATGGCAATCTCACTGTCTGAACGAACTGCAGACATGCAATGCAAGGTACGAAAGCATAACTCATGGGATTCTCACAGTTTGTATGAACTGCAGACATGCAATGCAGGTATTAAAACATCACTCATGGGAATCACACTGTTTGAATGAACTGCAGACATGCAGTACAGGATATTAAAACATCACTCATGGGAATCTCACTGTTTGAATGAACTGCAGATATGAAATACAAGGTATGAAAGCATCATTCATGGGAATCTCATATTTTGAATGAACTGCAGACATGCAATACAAGGTATGAAAGCATCACCCATGGGAATCTCACTGTTTGAATGAACTGTAGACATGCATTGCATCACTCATGAGAATATCACTGTTTAAATCAACTGCAGACACACAATGCAAGGTATGAAAGCATCACATGGTAATCCCAATGTCTGAATGAACTGCAGATATGCATTAAAAGATATGAAGGCATCACCCATGGGAATCTCACTGACTGAATGAACTGTAGACATGAATTGTAAGGTATGAAAGCATCACTCTTGAGAATCTCACGGTTTTAATGAACTGTAGACATGCAATGCAAGGTATAAAAGCATCACTCATGGGAATCTCACTGAATGAACTGCAGACATGCAGTGCATTGGTATGAAGGCATTACATGGGAATCTCACTGTTTGAATGAACTACAGACATGCAATGCAAGCTATGAGCGCATCGCTCATGGGAATCTCACAGTTTGAAAGAACTGCAGACATGCAATGTAAGGTATGAAAGCATCACATAGGAATCTCACTGTTTGAATGAATGGCAGACATGCAATGTAAGGTATGAAAGCATCACTCATGGAAATCTCACTGTTTTGATGAACTGCAGACATGCAATTCAAGGAATGAAAGCCTCACTCATGGGAATCTCAATGTATGAATGAACTGCAGACATGCAATGCAAGGAACAAAAACATAACTCATGGGATTCTCACAGTTTGAATGAACTGCAGACATGCAATGCAGGGTATTAAAACATCACTCCTGGGAATCACACTGTTTGAATGAACTGCAGACATGCAATGCAGGGTATGAAAGCATCACTCATGGGAATCTCATTGTTTGAATGAACTGCAGACATGCAATGCAAGATATGAATGCATCACTCATGGGAATCTCATTGTTTGAATGAACTGCAGACATGCAATGCAAGATATGAATGCATCACTCTGTTTGAATGAACTGCAGACATGCAACGCAAGGTTTGAAAGAATCACTCATGGGATTCTCACAGTCTGAATGTACTGCAGACATGTAATGCAGGGTATGAAAGCATCACTCATGGGAATCTCACTGTTTGAATGAACTGCAGACATGCAATGTGGTGTATATAAGCATCACTCATGGGAATCTCACTGTTTGAATGAACTGCAGACATGCAATACAAGGTATGAAAGCATTACTCATGGGAATCTCACTGTTTGAATGAACTGTAGACATGCAGTGCAAGGGTATAAAGGCATTACATGCGAATCTCACTGTATAAATGAACTGCAGACTTGCAATGCAAGGTATGACTGCATCGCTCATAGGAATCTCACTGTTTGAATGAACTGAAGACATGCAGTACAGGGTATGAAAGCATTAATCATGAGAATCTCACTGTTTGAATGAACTGCAGACTTGCAATGCAAGGTATGACTGCATCGCTCATAGGAATCTCACTGTTTGAAGGAATTGAAGACATGAAATACAAGGTATGAGCGCATCACTCATGGGAATCTCACTGTTTGAATGATCTGCAGACATGAAATACAAGGTATGAAAGCATCATTCATGGGAATTTCACTGTTTGAATGAACTGCAGACATGCAGTGCAAGGTATGAAGGCATCACTCATGGGAATCTCACTTTTTGAATAAAGTGCAGACATGCAATGCAGGGTATGAAAGCATCATTCATAGGAATCTCACTGCTTCAATGAACTGCAGACAAGCAATGCAAGGTATGAAAGTTACACTCATGGGATTCTCACAGTCTGAATGAACTGCAGACATGTAATGGACGGTATGAAAGCATCACTCATGGGAATCTCACTGTTTGAATGAACTGCAGACATGCTATGTGGTTTATAAAAGCATCACTCATGGGAATCTCACTATTTGAATGAACTGCAGACATGCAATACAAGGTATGAAAGCATCACTCGTGGGAATCTCACTGTTTGAATGAACTGTAGACATGCAGTGCAAGGGTATAAAGGCATTACATGCAAATCTCACTGTTTGAATGAACTGAAGACTTGCAATGCAAGGTATGAATGCATCGCTCATAGGAATCTCCCTGTTTGAATGAACTGAAGATATGCAGTGCAGGGTATGAAAGCATTAATCATGGGAATCTCACTGTTCGAATGAACTGCAGACATGCAGTGCAAGGTATGAAGCCATCACTCATGGGAATCTCACTTTTTGAATAAAGTGCAGACATGCAATACAAGGTATGAACGCATCACTCATGGGAATCTCAAAGTTTGAATGAACTGCAGCAAGCAATGCAGGGTATGAAAGCATCACATGGGAATCTCACTGTTTGAATAAACTGCAGACATGCAATGCAGGGTATGAGAGCATCAATCATTGGAATCTCACTGTTTGAATGAACTGCAGACATGCAATGCAAGGTATGAAGGCTTTATATGGGAATCTCACAGTTTGAATGAAATGCAGACATGCAATGCACGGTTTGAAAGCATCACATGGGAATCTCACGTTTTAAATGAAATCTTGATATGCAATACAAGGTATGAAAGCATCAGTCATGGGAATCACACTGTTTGAATAAAGTGCAGACATGCAATACAAGGTATGAACGCATCACTCATGGGAATCTCAAAGTTTGAATGAACTGCAGCAAGCAATGCAGGGTATGAAAGCATCACATGGGAATCTCACTGTCTGAATGAACTGCATACATTCAATACAAGGTATGAAAGCATCACTCACGGGAATCTCACTGTTTGAATTAACTGCAGACATGCAATGCAAGTTATGAATGCATCACATGGAAATCTCAGTGTTTGAATCAACTGCAGACATGTAATGCAGGATATAAAAGCATCACATGTGAATCTCACTGTTTGAATGAACTGCAGACATGCAATGCAAGGTATTATAGCAACACATGGGAATCTCACTGTTTGAATAAACTGCAGACATGCAATGCAGGGTATGAGAGCATCAATCATTGGAATCTCACTGTTTGAATGAACTGCAGACATGCAATGCAAGGTATGAAGGCTTTATATGGGAATCTCACAGTTTGAATGAACTGCAGACATGCAGTGCAAGGTATGAAGCCATCACTCATGGGAATCTCACTTTTTGAATAAAGTGCAGACATGCAATACAAGGTATGAACGCATCACTCATGGGAATCTCAAAGTTTGAATGAACTGCAGCAAGCAATGCAGGGTATGAAAGCATCACATGGAAATCTCAGTGTTTGAATGAACTGCAGACATGCAATGCAGGGTATGAAAGCATCACTCATGGAATCTCACTGTTTGAATGAACTGCATACATGCAATGCAAGGTATGAAAGCATCACTCATGGGAATGTCATTGTTTGCATGAACTGCAGACATGCAGTGCAAGGCATGAAAGCATCACTCATGGGAATCTCACTGTTTGAATGAACTGCAGACATGCAATGCAAGGTATGAAAGCATCACATGGGAATCCCAATGTCTGAATGAACTGCAGATATGCATTACAGGGTATGAAAGCATCACTCATGGGAATCTCACTGTTTGAATGAACTGCAGACATGCAATGCAGGGTATGAAAGCATCACTCACAGGAATCTCACTGTTTGAATTAACTGCAGACATGCAATGCAAGTTATGAATGCATCACATGGAAATCTCAGTGTTTGAATGAACTGCAGACATGCAATGCAGGGTATGAAAGCATCACTCATGGAATCTCACTGTTTGAAAGAACTGCATACATGCAATGCAAGGTATGAAAGCATAACTCATGGGAATGTCATTGTTTGCATGAACTGCAGACATACAGTGTAAGGCATGAAAGCATCACTATTGGGAATCTCACTGTTTGAATGAACTGCAGACTTGCAATGCAAGGTATGAGTACATTGCTCACGGGAATCTAACTGTTTGAATGTGCAGCAGACATGCAATGTAAGGTACGAAAGCATCACTCAATGGAATCTCACTGTTTGAATCAACTGCAGACATGTAATGCAGGATATAAAAGCATCATGGGAAAAAAAAG